>NC_087215.1:30314779-30507279 GCF_015104395.2 Macrobrachium nipponense | reverse complement strand
AGAATTGTCCTTACAGTATCTAAAAGAGAGAAGTGGAATGATTATTGTATTTAAAATACTCAGATATGAATTTTGTACTTACAGTTATAGTACGTATTATTATGGGAAAATATTAATGATAAACTTATTACATATATGTCCATGAAAATTATCTCATCTCAGAGAGAGAGAGAGAGAGAGAGAGAGAGAGAGAGAGAGAGAGAGAGAGAGAGAGAGAGAGAGAGAGATTACATAAAAACCATTAGATTTGTTGACCATTGTATGGCATTGTTAGTTTCCCAGCTCCGAGCGTCACTGGAGTTATGAGGTAGGGAAATTGATACAGAAAAAGACGAAGGGAAGAATTTTCATTTGAAATTAGTGATGGTATTATTACTACTTCTATTATTATTATTATTATTATTATTATTATTTGAAAATAAAATAATAATAATAATAATAATAATAATATGTTTTATTCAGCTCGGGGCCATATACATTGAGTATACAAGATACAGACAGTAAACATACACAATCTAGATACATGAGATATGATAAAATAGAAAAAGAAAATGAATATCGGCACTTATCCATATATAGCTGAGGTAGCATAAAAGCTAGTAATCATCATACTGGTAATAAACAGTAATAATATTGGTGAGAAAAAAAAAATGCATTGCGAGTAATAACAGTTGGTTGCACTATTATATAACTCAAAATTTCAACTAGAGACCTTAGGTGGTTACAGTAGTCAGGTCCAGAGGGCTTAATACATAAATTAAATGAAAATAAAACTTTAACTTGATAGGAATCACAGTAATAATGAAAAATTAAAATATCAGCTATAAATGTAATAATGACAAAAAATGCAGATGACATCTTGCCAATACAGAGATTAAGTCCTTTAGGGACAAAAGGCCTCATTTTCCCATCTTTCCCACAATTTAGATCTTCTTCTTGCTTCACTCCGTTAGGATGCTTTGTATGAGCGAGTTGCTGCTGTTTCTCACTCCGGGTTACCAGACTGGACATTGTTCGCCTAACAATGATTTTTAAATTGTCAGGTGGTTTTCAATGAACATCTGTGTGGCGTAGTGGTAGCGGGGAGTGTTTGTGAGGCGTCTCAGAATGTCATTGTGCACAACAGTGATGCGTCTCAAGGTCTCTTGGGTATAGTTCGTCCAGAGGGAACACCCATAGATACTGTAGCAGTACGAGCGAATAGAAGCAGTTTCACGTCTCGGTGACAGAAGGCAAACCTCCTTGCAATCATGTTGCCAGCTGCACATAGTTTACGATGCCTCTGTTCAATGTCTGCCGTATCTTTTAGGTCGTCGGTGATAATGTGACCCAAATACGGAAATTCGTGCACAAATTCCAGCCGATGGTTTCCGAGGAAAATTTGAGGTTCTGCAATAGCTTAAGCGATCTCGGGAGCAGCGACATACACTGGGTCTTGGTTTCGTTGTAGATTATATCAAATTCCTCTGCATATTGGCGGCAGGTGTCGATGAGTCGTTGGAGACCTTGCATGATGGGGAAATCAGAACCATATCGTCGGCGTAAACAAGAGGTTGTTTATAGTTGTTTCATTGACGGTGCATCCGATTGGGAGCGAGTTCAGTTTGACATTCAAGTCATCTGTGTACGTATTAAACAGGTAAGGAGAGAGAATGCCCCCTTGCCGGAGCCCGTTTAGGGAGCCGAGGTTGTAAGATAACACGTTACCCCATTTGACACAGAATTGCTGTGTGGAGAACCAGCAATGCAAAATGCCAATTAGGTACAGGGGTGTGCCCCTTTTATGCAGCTTCAGGAAGAGCTTCAGGTAGTTTACTCTGTCAAATGCTTTTCTCACATCTACAAAACAAAGGAAAATAGGAGAGGCTGATGATAGGTAGTAATTAAGCAATTCTTTCAGTATGTAGATGCAGGTGTCGGTTTGAGTGGTTTGCTTTAAACCGAACTGGTTGTCAGTGGTGTGTAAAAAGGGGAGAAGTCTAACTAGAATAACAGACTCAAGTATTCTCGATGCGATCGTTGTGATTGCAATCGGCCGGTAGTGCCAGGGTCAGCTGCATCCTTTAGCTTGTTTTGATTAATGGTATCAAGTGAACTAAGAGTAGGGAGTCTGGAAGAAACCGGTGAATTATGCACGCATTGAATAGGGCAGCTAGCAAAATGTAAATTATCGGATGGCAGAGTTGAAGGCCTCTGCAGGAAGACCATCACAGCCGGGCGATTTATTATTAGGTAGGCTGTTTATGGCATCGCTGATGTTACCTGGCGTAATACGGTCGTGCATTTACCATAAAAATTCTCTCATCTTAGTAAGAAAGAGGAGTTATCCTTACAAGTGAAATGGAAAGGTAATTTTCATCTCTTTAAAATACTACCATTATGAATTTTGTAATTATAGTTTTATTATTATTATTATTAAATAACTGAAATTATCAATAAACAGTTTACATACTAGTACCATAAAATTCTTTCATTTCGGTAAGAGAGAGAGAGAGAGAGATGGAGAGAGAGAGAGAGAGAGAGAGAAGAGAGACGACAGAGAGAGAGAGGAGAGAGAGAGAGAGAGAGAGAGAGCCTTAATTCAAAGTGACATGGATAGATTAGTATTGTATTTCTTTAAAATACTATCACATAATATGAATTTTGTAATTACAGTTATTATTGTTATTATTATTATTATTATTATTTGAAAGTATTAAAAACATATAGTACATAGTACAAGTACTAAAAAAAAAATCTCGCTTGATGGCAACAGCACAACAGCTCCTTCCCCCTCCTGTCACTTAACTTGATACGTATGACAGTTTTAGTAACTGGAGTTAGAGAAAGAATACTGGGATTTCCTTCATTCTTCCATAATTTTTTAAATTTATAAGCTAATATCTTACTAATTCACTATTTAATGAATTGATATTATTGCTGTATAAATTAATATTAATATTTGAAAATAGTAAAATAATTAATTTATTTATACATACATACATATCTTTGTAGGAGAGGAGAGGAGAGAGAGAGAGAGAGAGAGAGAGAGAGAGACCGAAAGAGAGAGAGAGATGAACAAGAGAGAGACGAGAGATGAGATGAGATGAGAGAGAGAGATGGAGAGAGAGAGAGAGAGAGAATTATTATTTTTATGTGATATAATTTAAACTTACTAATACAGTATTATTCAAAATTAATATTTGAAAATTAGTAAATCATTTTTGTATCATAAAAATGTATTTAGTCATGAAAATAAACATCAAAATACACTAATTAGTGATTATTTTCGTCGGAAAAATCCGCAACTGGGCGAGTCCGTCCACGAATAATTTCTAGATAGATTCCAAAGAAAAATCCGCGAATGTGTGAGTCCGCTTATCTGGAGAACGCGAATACGGGGGGACACTGTAAATATACAAGTAGATTTAATATCACTGAAGAGGTACGAAGAGTTGCTTCCCCCCCCCCCCCCCCCCCCCTTAGCTTAACTGAACAAGCCCAGGTCAGACTTGGAAGGTAGGCTAGGTGTCCCAAACCCTGTACCCTTTATGCCTCTCCCCCTGCTGGTGCTACGGTGCTAGAGGGGAGGATATCAAGGATAGTAAACATTTCTATCCTTTCACATTGTTGGACCTATCCTCCCTGCCAATCTGAATCGAAAAAATTCGAATTTAGTAGGTTTGGTCGAGGGCTAATGTTCACATTATGATGTCTTAGAGGAGATTTGGCCTAACTGTCCGGTTCCGTAGTGATCTTGGAGTGTTAGGCTAGATCCATACTGGGTAATCTCCTTAACCTTAGTTACAACTCTTCCTTGATACCTCATCATTAAATTATTATTGTATTGTATATTATATTGTTTATTGTATATTATATTGTTTATGCACATTTATGATTTTTTGAGTACTCCATACAATTATCAGTGATGTATTTCATATTACGTGCTTAATTTTAACCGACCAAGTTAGGATTGGTTCGGAGGAAGGCCTAACGCGCTCATGATGTCCTCGGGGGTTTTAAAGAAAGATTGATTAGTTTATATTCTGGCCTCTGGCCCCCCCCCCTCCCCCCCACCCGATTCTCAAGAGCGTGTTCGTGCCTATCTCTGTGTAATTTTAGCATAGTGAACACATAAAATTGTTAGGCTACTACTATATTGTAACATGATATTGTCATGTTACAATAAAGTTTTTATACATACTTACCTGACAGATATATACTTAGCTATAGACTCCGTCGTCTCCGACAGAATTTCAAATTTCGCGGCACACGCTACAGGTAGGTCAGGTGATCTACCGCCCTGCCCTGGGTGGCAGGACTAGGAACCATCCCCGTTTTCTAATCAGAATTCTTCTCTTTCCACCTGTCTCCTGCGGGGAGGCTGGGTGGGCCATTAATCGTATATCTGTCAGGTAAGTATGTATAAAACTTTATTGTAACATGACAATATCATTTTTATACATTCAACTTCCCTGCCAGATATATACTTAGCTGATTAGCACCCATTGGTGGTGGGTAAGAGACAGCTAACAACTGAAATAGACAGGTAAACAACATATGTTGTAGGTATTAATAAACCTTGGTTCCTACCTTATTAGGCTGAAGACTTCGCGGCTACTGCCTTGGAGTCTGCTTAGCCTCAAGAGCCTCAGCGAGATATTGATCTATGGCTAAGAGTTCTTGTGGGTCTGCCAATGGGGTCTATCCACCTACTCGGCAGAGCCTAAAGGCCTTTGTCATTGGGTGCTATTCCACTAACATGACAATACACCTGTTCAAGGAGCACAAAACCGATCCCGATCACCTGATCCTAACATCCATGTTAGTTCTAAGATTGTAAGGAGTTATCCCCGAACTCCTTACAAACAACCAAAAACTCGAAACATAATTACACTTTCATTACAAAATATACAAAAAAAAAATTTGTACTCCCCTACTAGTCATACATACCCTTGATCCCCTACCAGCAAAAATGACCACTCTGCTCCCGTGCGACAGTAGTGAGCTTGACTAATAGAAAACCAAGCACATATCTGACAAGAGGGGTTTATGTACGCTAAAAACACAAAATTAAGGATCAGTCTTTGCTCCAAGACCAGTACTGTATCTGCTGATACAAAAGGCACCTAGCGAGAAGCACTTCTCATAGGTCACTCTCACATCTTCAGATAATGAGATGCAAACACTGAATTGCACCTCCAATTATGTAGTCTCAATGATATTCTTTAGAGACATATTCTTTTGGAACGCCAAAGACGTTGCTACTGCCCTCACGTTCATGAGTCTTGACCTTTAGAAGGCCGAAGGATTCCTCCGAGCAGTTCTTGTGAGCGTCCGTAATAACGCTTCGCACAAAGAAAGCCAAGGCGTTCTTGGACATGAGTCTCTTGGGGTTCTTCAACCGCACACCAAAGACCTGTTGACAAGCTCCCATCTGTCCTCTCCTCTCTAAATAGTATTTAAGAGCTCTCACTGGACAGAGAGATCTCTCTATCTCTCTGCCTACCAGGTTAGATAGGCCTTTTACCTCAAAACTTCTGGGCCAAGGTTTTTGACGGGTTTTCGTTCCTTTGCCAGAAACATTGTCTGGAAAGAACAGATGGCAGCATCTCCTTTGAATCCCACCGTGGAATCCAGAGCGTGTAATTCGCTCGTCCTCTTGGCTGTAGCGAGAGCCACCAGGAACAAGCATTTCTTAGTGACGTCGCGGAAGGAGCGCCAGATGTAAAGGCTCGAATTTATCGATGAAAGGAATTTCAGGACCACGTCTAGATTCCAAACTAGGTGTTCTAGGAGTAGCTGCTTTTGAAGTCTCAAAAGATCTAATTAGATCGTGTAGATCTTTGTTCATTAGCAATGTCCAGGCCTCGATTCTGAATACTGAAGACAGCATGCTTCGGTATCCTTTTATTGTCGAGACAGATAGGTGTGATTCCTCTCTCAGAAAAGAGGAGGAAATCGGCAAATATTCACTATAGAGGTATGGAGGCAGGACAGCTTCTGACCCTACACCACCTCCTAAAGACTTCCCACTTCGATGTATACTCTTCTCGTCGAAGTCTGCGAGCTCTAGCGATAGAGCCCGCAGCCTGCGAGAAAAAGCCTCTCGCTCTGACAAGTCTTTCGATAGTCGAAAGGCAGTCCAGAGCGAGACCTGGGAGGTTGTGATGAAACCTCTCGAAGTGGGGTGTCTGAGTAGATCGTGTCTGTTTGTAAGCGATCTTGGGGAAGTCCACTATCCACTCCAGTACTCCGCGTTAACCATTCCTGGGCTGGCCAAAATGGGGCTATGAGTGTCAACTTCGTGCTCTTCGAAGCTACGAACTTCCTGAGCACGTCCCCCAGGATTTTGAACTGGGGGAAAGGCGTATGCGTCCACACCCACCAATCCATGAGAAACGCGGTCTATGGCGAAGGCTCTCGGATCTTCACTAGAGAGCAAAAGATCTCTATTCTTTTAGGAGAGGAACGTCGCAAACAGGTCTATGTGAGGTCTCCCCCACAGGGACCAAAGACTTCGACACACTCTTCGTGAAGAGTCCATTCTGTGGGAAGGACCTGATTCCTCCTGCTCAGTCTGTCCGCTCTCACATTCTTGATCCCTTGAACAAACCTTGTGAGGAGAGTTATGCCTCTTTCTTCCGTCCAGGTTACAGGTGTCTTGTCAACTGATAGAGGGAGAAAGAGTGCGTGCCTCCTTGCTTGCGTATGTAAGCAGAGCCGTGGTGTTGTCCGAGTTTATCTGTATCACCCCGTCTCTGACTATCTCTTCGAAGAACTTAAGGCTAGGTGTATGGCCACAAGTTCCTTGCAATTGATGTGCCAGGACACCTGTTCTTTGTCCAGGTGCCTGACACCTCCCTTGCTCCTAGCGTCGCTCCCATCCCGACTCCGAAGCGTCGGTAAATAACACTTGGTCTGGGTTCTGCAGAGCAAGCGATACGCCTTCGTTCTTTTGAAGCGGAGGGATCCACCACTTCAGATGATCTTTTACTTCTTGTGGAAGTTGGAAGATGTCCGAGAGTTGACCCGTCTTCCAACTCCACACCTCTTTGAGGAAAAAACTGAAGAGGGCGAAGGTGAAGTCTCCCTAGCGAGAAGAACTTTTCCAATGAGGACAGGGTCCCTAAAAGGCTCAGGAAATCCCTCGCTGAGCTGTTCTTTCTCTCTAAGAAGCTCGAGATTCTCGACAAACTCGAGCGATCTTTCTCGCGAAGGATATACCCGAAAAACCCCGAGAATCCATCTGAATCCCCAGATAGACCAAGTTCTGGCTGGGGATCAGTTGTGATTCTCGAGGTTGACGAGCAACCCTAGCGAATCTATCATGTTCCTTGTTACTTCTAAGTCCTCCAAGCACTGACTCTTCGACTTGGCCCTGATCAGCCAGTCGTCCAAGTAGAGGGAGATGTTTATCCCCTCTAGGTGAAGCCATCTTGCTACATTCGCCATCAGGTTGGTGAATACTTGTGGGGCTGTAGACAGACCGAAGCACAGAGCCCTGAACTGAAAGATCTTGTCTCCTATCACAAAGCGAAGATATTTCTTTGACAAATGGTGAATGGGAACGTGGAAATATGCGTCTTGCAGGTCCAGAGAGACCATCCAATCTCCTGGACGAAGCGCCGACATTACAGAGGCGGACGTTTCCATGCGAAACTCTTTTTCTGTACGAAGCGATTCAGAGCGCTTACGTCCAGAACTGGCCTCCACCCCCCCGATGACCTTTGGTACTAGAAAAAGGCGATTGTAAAATCCCGGGGAGTGGATCCTGCACAAGTTCGATGGCCTCTTTTTCCCACATTTGCTCCACCATTTGAAGGAGTCCCTTTTCTCATTAACGGGTCTCTGTACCTCGCTGACAGTTCCCGAGGCGTAGATGTTAGGGGCGGGCTGTCGTCGAAGGGGATTAACATATCCCTTCTTCAGGACCGACACTCGACCAAGGGTCTGGCTCCCTTTTTGCCCATTACTCCTGCAAAGTTTCAGGAGTCTGGCGCCCACTGGTGCTTGGAGGGGCAACAAGTCACTTTGATTTCTTGAAGGGCCTAAATGAAGACCTTCCTCTCTTTTCCGAGCTCTTCTTTCTGGCAGGGGACGAGCCGCTGCACCTCCACGAAAGGGCTGCTGAGGAGGACGAGATTCCTTCTTAACCGTCGACACTACAGGGCGTCCTTTCCTTGGACGTTTGCGTTAGTAGGTCTTGAGTCGCCTTCTCAGTTAGTGAGCGAGGATATATCCTTCACTAACTGAGAAGGAAACAAACAGATGATCTTGATAGAGGGGCGAAACAGTAAGGCAAGTCCTCTGGCTCGGAGAAACCCCCTTTCGATAATTAGGGATCCATACACTGATCTCTTTTCAGAGACCAGCACCAAAAAGGGAAGCCACTTCACCCGAACCGTCCTGTACTGGCCTTTGTCCATGCAGGACAGGACGCTATGGAGAATTTCTGGGTTTTTCAGAACTCCGGATCCTTAGATTTGTTGGCCAGAACTCCGAGTGACCAATCCAGAAAATTGAACACCTCTAAAGTGACAAAAAGTCCCTTTAGAAAGTGGTTCAATTCTGAAGTGCTCCACGTCGCTCTGACCGATCCTAAGGAGTGACGTCTAGAGGCCTCCACTAATTGGAAAAGTCGGCATCTGCAAGAGGCAGGTAAAGAAAGACCCATAGTCTCTCCTGTCCCATACCAAATACCTCTTCTTCCCATGCAATCTGGAAGGAGGCATGCAGAATACCGTCTTTCCTAACTCCTTCTTCTTGTCCATCCAAGAATCTAAAGAATGGAGTGCCTTCTTCATTGATATCGCAGGCTTCATTTTTAAAAAGGCCGACGATTTAGTCGTAGCTGAGCTCGAAAAGAGCGAACGAGGAGAAGGAGGAGCCGCAGGACTAAGAGAATCTCCAAACTCTTGAAGTAGTAATGAGGCCAAGACTTTATAACTAGAAAGTCCCTCATTAGCAGGAGGTTCGTCGTCAGACAACTCGTCTAACCCTCGATCAGACGAAGGAGAAAGTTCACGTTTGGAGGGAGAGTCCTTCCAAGACCTCCTATGTTCTGAAGTATGAGGAGCTCCTATTTGGAGAAGAGTCAAACTCCAGGAACGATCCCCGGCAACTTGCCATCCTGGCTCCCCTTGACTCTTGCCTCCTGGCTCTGACTCCTGCCTCCTGACTCCTGCCTCCTGACTCCTGACTCCTGCCTCCTGACTCCTGACTCCTGACTCCTGCCTCCGACTCCGGACTCCTGCCTCCTGAATCCATGGAACTCCGCCCTCCGGCCTCCTGCCTCTTGCCTCCTTGGCTCCTGCCTCTTGCCTCTTGGCCTCCTGGCCTCTTGGCCTCTGGCTCTTGCCTCTGCCTCCGGTGACCTCCTCACTCCTGGCTCTCGGCTCCTGCCTCCTGGGTGACTCCTCACTCCTGGCCGGTGCCAGACGTCTGATCGTTTCGTCCAGGTTCGTACCGGAAACTCACCTCGAGTAGGAGTATCGATCCTGGAGGCAGATACCTCCATCCGTCTGGAGGATCTTTTAATAGGAAGGGAAGTGTCTTTCTTCTAGGAGGCTCCTTTGACAGGACTCCTACAAACGACGAAATCTGTTCCTGCATCGCCATCATGAACCTCTTTGTAGCCTCCTCTTTATCCTCTTCGGGAGGGGAAGGAGGAGGGGAGGAGTCCATAGCCTCCACCTCCTGCCTCCTTTCTCATCTGGTTGAAAGAATGGCTCTTCTTGCCTTCTTCACTCCCGAGGAGACTCCTCAGAGAAGTTTTCAGGGCTCGAGTCAATATTCGGAGCCTTCCAACTCCTCTTGAGAGGCCGAGATCGGTCTTGAATCTCTCCAATCACGTCTCGGTGATGATGATCCCGACGACGAGAAACACTCACTTAGGACGCTTTTACAATAGCGGTCCTGGGCAGCACTGGGGTGTCACAGAAACTGCCGAGGGACACCTGATCGGTGGGATTCTCCACAACCTCCTTTCGGCTTTCGACATTCCTTCTCCTCTGGGCATGTGAGCTTGGAAGAGGTCTAGACCTAGGAGCGTTGCTGAGCCGACCAGATGCCCCCTCCACTACACTGGGACACTCATATCACTGTCCACTGAAAAATCACTAGCCTTACCTTGTATGGCAGCCATTTTGTTTTCCATCAACTTGAAGGCTGCTTTTAGATCCGCAAGTCTTTTGCTGGATATACAGGTTCTGCAATAGGAGAATGCTGGGGCTGCAATGGAAGGAGAAGTAGCAATACTTACCTTGGGTTGGAAGATCCAAGCTTGGAATTAGTTCAGATCTAGAACTACTTGCAAACTTCTATGAGAAGCCTTCCTCACTCTTTCTCTTTCTAACTTTTTTAAATAATTAGTTAGATTCTTCCATTCGTTCTCACTTAAGTTCTCACATTCCTTACAAGTATTAGTAAAAGAACATTCATACTCCCTGCACCTCTTGCATACCGAGGGTCAGTGTGAGGGTCTACCGAAGCTTTCGGCAACCTCACCTTACAGCCTACATTCACACAAACGTCTCACAACCATACCAGAGTCAGACATTATTAAAGAAAATTCCAAATCAAGTCCACAAAACAGTCCACAAAAGCTATGCCAATCCAACAATCCAGATACGTCACCAAAAGTCGGACAAGAAGATCAACTGCCGGTGAAAAAAGAAAAACCAATCGAGAGGAACCAACAACAATGTTGATGGTCCGGGCGACAGAAGAATTCTGATTAGAAAACGGGGATGGTTCCTAGTCCTGCCACCCAGGGCAGGGGGGTAGATCACCTCACCTAACTGTAGCGTGTGCCGCGAAATTTGAAATTCTGTCGTAGACGACGGAGTCTATAGCTAAGTATATATCTGTCAGGGAAGTTGAATGTATAAAAATGGTTTTTCGCAATACTTTTTATCTATGCATTTCATAAATATAACGCTTATTCAGTATACATATTATTAATTCAACACATAAATTTTGAGTGTATTCTGCACTACGTAGGTTGAATAAATTTGGTACTTATAATGTAAAAGTGACCTTTTTTGAAGACGGGCCAACTTACTCAGAGAAAAGGTTTCGAACGCACTCGTTACGTAACTTATGACATCATTTCTTCCCTCTTTCTCGATGGATGATTGGCTATACGTAACGAAGGCTAAACCTCTGGCAAACAATGACATACAAATACAAGCAAAGCAGTACACCTTTATGAACTCTGGAACCTCCCCACTGATAATTGTCATAATGAACAAACCAACAAAATATGTTAATAAATACAAAAACACTTCGATTATTAGTCTAACTCCCAAAATAAGTTTCCAAAGAAATTACAGTCTACTTTATAGGTCACAATCAGATTGACAAGATGTAGGGAATAGTTGGTAATTACCAAAAACATAGTAGACAAGCTTGATTTGATAACTGCATATCCAATGTCAGCAATTTTTATTTATTGGCTCTCTACCTTATTTACTAAAAAAAAATAGCCGGTACCGTATATGGCTTTAAACCTTCACCAATAATTATCGTCAGAATGGTGACTTCATGAGGCTCACCCACTTTCGCCTCATTATAATTCAGGATAACACTGAAGGCTACCATGGGCATTGTTGGATTAGAAAATTTAACTTCTGGCTATAAAAACTGATTTCTCGAGTAGTTGTAAGAAGTGCTAAATGATCCTCAAGGATCCCAGCAGTTGGTCTAAACGTTTAATTCATGTATATTACTGCTATACTGTTGCGGCACTACTGCTACAGTAGTATTACTACGCTAGCACTGATACCCCAACCACATCTATGTATCGTTCCGCCATTCATAAAGTCTTTGGGTTTCAGAGCCGATGGCATTTCTGTCTGGTGGATGGGCGGGGCAACATTTAGTCAAAATGTGTTTGTTTACCTTGCTTACGTAATGAATGTTTTTCGACTCTTGGCTCGTAATCATTGGCCATGGCGTCGGCTAGATCATTTTTACTCTATAAAAATTAAAACTATCGGGTTTAGGTTATTAATAATGCTGACAAAATTTGTGTGTGGTTGTAAAATATACTTATGTCAACTTTCAGCTACATACGATGCTTTGACAAGGAGCAAAGTCCAAAAAACCGTGTTACAGAGACCCTGAATCTCATAGTAGTAGCCTATCGCATTTATCACGGGAGAGGAGAGAGTCCCCTCTCTCTCTCTATCCCGGTGTGAGATATGAATGAGTTATTGTTTAATACGAACCAAATAAAGGTTAAATTATGCACGTTGATTTCATATCACTGAGAGGTTGGTAGAGTTGCTTCCTTCCCTGGCTTAACTGACCAAGCCTAGGTTAGGCTTGGAAGGTAGGCTAAGTGTCCATACCCCTGTACCTTTTATGCCTCTCCCCCTGTCGGCGCTACGGTGCTAGAGGGGAGGATGTCAAGGATAGAGAGCCTCTCTCTTATCACATTGTTGGACCTATCCTCCCTGCCGATCTAGATAGAAAAATTCGAATTTAGTAGGTTTGGTCGAGGGCCACTGTCCACATCATGATGTCTTGGAGGAGATTTGGCCTACCTGTCCGGTTCTGTAATGATTTCGGAAGGTTAAGCTAGATCCATATTGGGTATTATCCTTTTGCCTTATATTCCTTTGCAACTCTTCCATGATGCCTCATTATTAATTGTATATATTATTCTTATATATTGTCTATTGTACTGCAGTACATTAAGTGGTCTGGTTTGTGTATCGTCTTGGCCTAGCCTCCTTTAGTACAACCTTTAGTAGTAGGCCACGTCCTCCCAGTTCAGAGCGATCACCGATCGGTCGCTATACCAATCACGACGGGCCATAGGCCCAGTCGGCCTACTACCCCTGCAGTAGTAGGCTTCACAGCTTTCAATAGGTGACCAACTCTGATCGGGTTGGTGGCCAGACAATCACGATCGACCACCCCACATACCAACCCCCCCCCCCTTCCTAGCTCGGCTTTGCCGCACGCTGTAACTCACGGTGCTAGTAGTCTTATCGATGAACGATCGCTCGAGTTTTCACTTAAAGGGGGAAGAGAGTAGTGGGAGTTGTGGGTTTACTAGTATTACACGTAATCCCTTATGTCTCCGAGTAGATAGCTCCGCCGGCCTTATAGCGGTCTGGTATCACACTAGCCAGCGGACATCGCTCCGGATGGTGCATTTACACAGCTCCGCTGCTCGATGGTCTCTCTCCCCAGTTGTCCGCCCCAGCTATGAGTTTGGGCTAGGAGCTACGCTCCCCCCAATAGAGGCGGGCAGGTTCAGGTAGAGGAATTATCTTCCCCTGATCCTCCGCTTCAGCCCGTTCCGCTGGCATTATGTAGGCTAAGCTTTGGGGGAAATTCCCTTCCGAAGGGATCAAAACCAGCTCCGTCAGCGGCGACTGAGTCATCTCAGGCCCTTCAGCCGTCGACTTAGTTTGCTAAGTCACCTGCTGCCAAGGATTCTCTCCCCCCCTAAGGGGTCGAGAGCCAAGTCCGCCAGATCCAAGGCGACGGAGTTTGGATTCGACCATGAGACCCTCGCTAACCTTCTAATGTTGAAGGTTAGGGAAGCGGTTGATGAGAGGTTTGAGTCGTTACGACTCGCCTCGGGCTCTGACACCTTCGGCCAGGCAATAACATCTCTGGCCAAGAGCATCAAGCCCCTGGACGATATGCTGACCGGATTTCTCCACTCCGGATCCCTGGCGCTGGCCTTGTCAGTGCCGGATGCGTCAAAACTACCGCCATTTGACAAGAACAACCCATGGCGGTTAGCTTTACATGCCCCATTCTTGAATGGGAAGTTATCAATTGAAGGGTGCGGAACCCGTCCGTTGGAGACTTTGAGTTCTTCCCGGAGGGTCTCCAAATTTCTTTTTCCTGGATTTGTCAGACTAGCGGAACACGCGTTAGTCAGAATAGACAAGGTCCCGAAGAAGACAGATCTTCCCTAGGGACCAAGCCCAAGCTATTTGGGTTCCCACCCTCTCCGGCTGGGATCGCGTCAACACTGAGTTGATGCCACACAAGGATACCTACACCATGTTTGTGACCCCAGCCAACGTTCCGTCGCCCTGTACAGACAAGGTAGCGGAACTAACCCTACAAGCGGCAGCAGAGGACAAACCCCTACCAGTACTAAAGGAGACAGAGGCTACCTCTCTTCTCTTCCCCGCAGGTAGGGAGTTTTGGACAACGCTCCGGCCACATTTACAGCAGGTAAACTTGACCCGGATTGCGCTTCCACTCTATTTTCCGAGAAGCTGCCTAAAAATTCCGGTCCATTTAATCAAGGCGGAATTTGAGGCAAGACCAAGTCTAGGAAGATCTATCAGCTCCGTCACTACGGTGGAGTTGGTAGCCTCCACTTACCTTGACGAACAGGTGTTCTCGGGTCCTGACGAAAGGTTTACTACAGACTTTCCAGTCGGACCTCTACGACTTTGCGATGGCAAGACGTGCTTGTAAGAAATATGTCCTGGCGGGTGCCACGAACCTAATAGCCTGATAAAATCCTCAATATGGGGAGAAAACCTGTTCCGGGAAGACGAGGTTAACAACATCTCTCGAGAAGGAGCCAGAGCCAACCAGAGCCTCCGGGTCCGTTGGGGACTCCCCTTCAAATGGAAATTTGAGACCCCGGACAACAAACCAGACCCAAGAAGAGGCCAAGTAGATTCAATCCTTACCAGGCCTCCCATCCTCAAACAGGCGGTCTCGGTTTTACAGGTCAGTAAGCCTTCGACATCTAAGGTTCATCCGCAGCAACAGTTTGTTTACGACAAACTCCCTTTAACCCCGCCTATGAAGCAATCGATCTATTTCGCAGCCACAACAGGCATGCGAGAAGTAGCAGGGCAAGAGGTGGCTCCCGGCTACGAGGCGGACCAAGGGGTTGAGGCTTCCAAGGAGGTAGAGGTAACAGACTTACAACCAGTCAGTGAGAGCCTGCAGGTAGGAGGGAGATTATCTCTTCCGGGACCATTGGCCCTTCAGTCCATGAGCCGACAGTATAGTCGCAAAAGGTCTGAGGTGGAAATGGGAGAAAGGGCCCATCCACCAATCAAATTTCATCAGATACCAACGGCAGACCTTATAGACTATACCAAAGATCTCCTGCAGAAGAAGACCATAAAAAAGAGTGAAACGACTAAAGTTTCAAGGACGTCTGCTCATTGTCCCAAAGAAGGACCCTGACAAAAGAAGAGTGATTCTGGACTTGTCCCGTCTCAATTCATACATTCATTGCAACAAGTTCCACATGTTGACAGTCTTGCAGGTGCGGACCTTACTTCCCCGTGGGGCCGTCACCACCTCTATAGATCTTACAGATGCTTATTATCATGTTCCAATAGCCAGGAACTTCTCTCCGTACCTGGGCTTCAGGCTAGGAAACAAGGCTTACTCATTCAGAGTCATGCCTTTCGGGCTCAACATCGCGCCCAGGATATTCACAAAACTAGGAGAGACAATAGTTCAAGAACTAAGAACTCAAGAGGTTATGTTAGTAGCCTACCTAGACGACTGGCTCATTTTGGCAGCCAGCGTCAAAGAGTGCCGCAAATCAACAGCCAGAGTGATAAAATTCTTGAAATTTCTGGGATTCCAGATAAACAGGGAAAAATCTCGGCTTGTTCCAGCTTCCCGCTTCCAATGGCTGGGGATCCAATGGGATCTGGGATTCCAGATAAACAGGGAAAAATCTCGGCTTGTTCCGGCTTCCCGCTTCCAAAGGCTGGGGATCCAATGGGACCTAATGAGACACAAGCTATCTCTTCCACCCAAGAAGGCCAAGGAGATAGCAGCGGCTATGAAACAGTTCCTCAAGAACAAGATGTCTCGGCGTACCCAAGAGAGAATCCTAGGTTCGCTGCAGTTAGCGTCAGTAACAGACGTCCTATTAAAAGCCAGATTGAAGGACATCAATCGAGTCTGGAGAGAGAGAGCCAATATCAATCTCAGGGACACAATCTCAATAATTCCACCTATTCTAACAAGCGGCTTCGTCCATGGATGAAACGTCGGAACCTGGAAAACAACTGGCTCCGGCCAGGAACAATCAGGTGAGAGTAGTCTCGGCCAGCCTAGTGGTGGTACACTGCATAAACAGAGGAGGCTCCAGGTCAAGCAAACTAAATCACGTATTGATTGCGATATTCTCATTGGCGACGAAAAATCATCGGCACCTGTCAGCAACTCACCTGGCAGGAGTAAAGAATGTTATCGCAGACGCACTTTTCAGGACAACTCTGTTGGGATTGGAGTGGCCCCTGGACAAGAAGTCATTCCGGTGGATTTGCAATCAAAGCCCGGACCTTCAAGTAGACCTTTTCGCCACAGAATCTGCCCACAAACTACCATGTTACGTGGCAACCAACCTGGACCCTCTAACTTACGCCACAGATGCAATGCCCATAAATTGGAACAATTGGCAGAGGATTTACCTATTTCCACCGGTGAATCTTCTGATGAAGGTCCTGCACAAGCTAAGATCTTTCACAGGACAAGTAGCACTAGTGGCACCCAACTGGCCAAAGAGCAACTGGTTTCCGCTTCTTCTAGAATTGAAGCTCCGACCCAGAGAGATCCCTCGTCCAGAGCTGACACAGACAGTACAAACTCAGACTGTGTTAGCTTCCTCGAGAATTCTGAATGCCCTAACTTTATGGACTTCATGAAGTTTTCAACTCAAAAGGACGCTAGTATTAATCCACTAAATATCTTATTCATAGAATCAGATAAAAGAGAGACAATGCTCAGACAATATGATTCCAGCAGTAAAGAAATTGGCCAAATTTCCAAAAGACTCAGCTGCTCATGAAATGACTACGAATCTGGCAATCTCGTTCTTTAGAACTCTATTTGAGAAAGGCCTGGCTGCTAATACCATTACAACAATCAAGTCAACCTTAAGGAAGATTTTCCAGATTGGCTTTAATATGAACTTGTCAGATTCATACTTCACCTCAATTCCACGAGCATGTGCCCGCCTGAGACCAATAGACCGCCCTCATACAGTCTCTTGGTTTTTTGAATGACGTACTTAAGTTAGCCTCAGACACTAATAATGAGTCATGCTCTTACATAACCCTGTTTAGGAAAACTATTCCTGATGGCCATGGCCTCAGGTGCCAGAATATTTGAGCTTTCGGCTCTCTCTAGGAATCCAGACCATATAGAAATCCTCCCGTCAGGGGTAGTATTACTATCCCCAGACCGGAGGTTCTTAGTTAAGAATGAGGACCCACAAAACAGGTGGACTCCATGGAAAATCATACCCTTAGCACAGGACACATCATTGTGCCCTGTCGCTACCCTTAAATCCTTCTTAGCCAGAACTTCCGGAAAATCTTCAGGCCCCCTTTGCTTTAAAGAGAAAGGCGGTACGATTTCTCTTAGAGGTATTAGACAACAAATACTCTACTTTATTAAATAGGCCAACCCGGATTCAGTTCCACACGTCCATGACATCCGAGCAGTGGCTACCTCTATTAATTTCTTTCACAATATGAATTTTGAAGACCTGAAGAAATATACGGGTTGGAAACCTTCAGCAGCTTTAAGCGCCACTATCTCAAGAATCTAGACGCCCTTACTGATGAACCTCGTCAAATCCTTTCCTTAGACTGTCACCTTTTTCCTTAAATACTCTCTCCTTCCTGCCTGCCTCGCTCGTATTCCCCACTGAACCTCTCTCCTCCAGGTCGAGAGGGTTTAGTTGTCATCTGGCCACTGGATCATGTATACATAATGTTGAGGCCATAATTGTTTTATGGACCTATCTGTAAATGCCCTAGTTTTTGCTCTGGATACCATTCTTGAGTCTATTATATTGTCATATTGTTACTAGTTCTAAGTCATAGTTTATTGTCATATTGTTACTAGTTCTAAGTCATAGTTTAAGTCCTAGTGGAATTAGCAAATAAGTAAATTTAATTTTTAAATGAACCTTAGGTTACATTAACTCCTTCTTTATACTCTGGTTTGGTATCTGGTAAGCTTGGATGGGAATTCTCTGATACTTTTTCACCGGCGAACACAGGTCGAACCCAGAAAAGGGATTTTGACGAAGGACAAATCTATTTCTGGGGGAAGACCTGTGTCGCCCGGTGAACCCACCCCTTCTAATTAAATTTCCCACCTTTAACCAATCCAAGCTAGAGTGTCTAGTCCAGGAATGTTAGATGACGCGCGAGTTGGGTAGTAGTAGTAGTAGTAGTAGTAGTAGCGGGAGCGAGGAGTGGTCGTTGCAACGGCTCTCTAAGAGAGGGATTTTGGAACGGAATCCTCTAATTGGCAGAAGGCCTGTGAATAGTGGCTTCCACTTCGCCCCTTTACTTATACCGACGCCCTTTGGGTGCTCGCGCTGAGGGTAGTAACTTCAGCATACCATACTAGTTTTTTCTCTGGTATATTTAGGATATATTTATACTTGAAAAATGAGCTACAGGGATTTTTCACCGTGTGACACAGGTCTTCCCCCAGAAATAGATTTTTCCTTTGTCAAAATCCCTTTATTCTTCCACCAATAGCACAACTCAGAACAGACTTATAAATCTCCACCCCCAACCCTACCCTACCCCACCCCACAAGGGATGGCAAAATGTTATTAGAGTACCCAAAAGTGCAAGCCATACCTGCTTGCTAGGACCGACAGTATTACAAGAATACAATCATCCCCCTGCTTAACCATATTATGGGCAAAATAATACAAGAGATAAATAAAATAACTTTATGTGGGTGAAAATTTGGGGGTTGAAAATTTGGGGGTAACACGGACAAAACTTTCTTCTCTCCTCCTCTTTTTCCTAGCAAACTTCATGCTGTTCAGAAGGCAGGTTTGACTTGGTTACAGTCATGCCTATGGCATAATACACACAAGGAATGAGGATCTACCTTAATTGAGGGGATCAATTTACAGGACCTATCTTTCCCTGGGCAGTGCCCAAAGGCTTAGTGGTTTCCTCTCTATAGGTGGCTTATGTGATTGAAAGGGTTTGCATAATTAATTACATCAAACACTATATAAAAACCTAAGTACTCAAAAGAAAAAGCATGAAAGCAAGTGGCAATCTGGCAGAGGGTGAAGCAAAATTATCTTTCTGGGTCGACCTGCGTTCGCCGGTGAAAAGGATCCTGCTATCCACTTTTCTGATATAAATACTTTCTAAATATACCAGAGAAAAAGCCAGCATTGGTATGCAGAGGTTACTACCCTCGCACGAGCAACCAAAGGGCGTCGTGTATAAAGTTTAGGGCGTGTGAAAGCCACTATTCGCAGGTCTCCTGCCATTTAGAGTATTCCTTCTCAAAACCCACATATGGGGTGAGCCATGCCAATGGCCACACTCATCACACTGCCTCTGTACTACCACTACTGACGCCCAATGCGAGCGCCACCACTCAATCCTATAGAAACCTTTCCAAATAGTAAACGCGTTTCCGCTGTGTGTGCCTTTTTCAGCTTCTGATTGCTTAATTAGTGATGGCCTCTGCTCAGATGTCTCCGACACATTAAGTTGAGTACCCCAATTTGTATTTTTCAATATATTATGAAATTGGAGTTCCTTTTATAGGCCCGTGAGCCCGTAGAAAGTATTGCGGGAACACGGCGTCACCGCCAACTTGGATGCCACGAACGGAAACGCGTGGGTTTGGGTACCAGTTTTATTAATTAATAACAAGTTTTTGTTATGAGTACCCTTTTTTCCCGTGTTTCTTACACTATATATATACTGTAGTACGTCACTAGAATAACATCCGTGCCTGCGTCGTAATTAGCAGTTTCTATATCTGAATTAAGACGTAATTCATGGGAAGGACGATTAGCTTTCTTCCCCCACCTAAGTGGCACGTACGTAATCTTGACATGTTCTTATAGTAACAGTATTATGTTTATTTACAATTAAGCAGGCTGTATTACCTGCAACGAGAAGAGAGCGTGAGAGAGATACAAGGCTTTTATTAACATTATGATTTTTCGTTGTTACAGCGTAGCCTGTAGCTCTTGACGAGAGAGAGAGAGGGAGAGACTAGGTACCTCCTCCCTCTCTCTCTCTCATTTCTTTTCATGTTAGCCTTCTCCCCCTCTCTCTTTTTTCTCTCCTTATAAATATATTTATAACATGTACTAGTATTTTACAAATACATTAAAATATACTAGTATTAATTCACTGTAGAGGCTGAAGAGTTGCTATTATAATCTGACCGTGAGTAGTCACTACTCCTATTTAATTTCTAAATTATAATAAAGCTCCTTAATTGAAAGGTCAAAATTCACAATCACTTTGATTTGATTAAATTCAACTTTTAAAAAGAGTATGATTATTGGTCTTTCTTCGTAGCTGAGCTTAAGAAGAAGTTATATAGAGGTATGTGTAGCCTAGATTGAGCGAAACTCGGTCCCAACGACCACGGTCAAACAACCAGCACTGGTTACCCAAGTAGTTGGTTTGTTATCTTTACAACTCTCTCAGATTACCTCATTGTTGTAGTAAAT
Organism: Macrobrachium nipponense; assembly: GCF_015104395.2. Taxonomy (NCBI): domain Eukaryota; kingdom Metazoa; phylum Arthropoda; class Malacostraca; order Decapoda; family Palaemonidae; genus Macrobrachium; species Macrobrachium nipponense. The sequence goes on along the minus strand of NC_087215.1, from coordinate 30,486,809 downwards.
TCGTTAGCCCATTATGTGAGCCATGTTCTTGCACCATACAAGGTCTGGTTATTACTGACTAACTCGTAAGGCTATTCCTCTCGTTCGAGCCCCCTTCTGGTCGTAACCTTAGCACAGTGAACCATGGTCTCAGTCACTACCATCCTATGAGGTAGCCTAGGTCTCTGATAAGTGACCACCCTGGTCGATGTTCGTACCACGACAGACCATAGGCCATGTCGCATTACCACTCCTGCAGGTGGTAGCCTACACATCGGCTGTTGGGTGGCCACTCTAATCAATGTTAAGACCAATCACGACGAGCCAAGGTTCTCTGTTAACTAATACCCCTACGGGGTAGGTTACATATACGACCAGTTGGCTGGCCACTTATGATCGAGTAAGTAGTCAGACTTCCAACCAACCACTACCACAGCCCCCTCCTACCCCTTCCCCCCCCTACCCCCTCTGCTTAGTCGATCCGTTGTAACTCACAGTACTAGCTCTCCTTCTAAGAGACGTCTGTTTGAGTTTCATACAAGCGGGAGGGCTAGGGTTGGGGAACTGGGTTAGCGGTTAAAGAATACTTAGCCCAGCAATAGCCTGCCGGAGCTTCGCCTGCCGGAGCTCCGCCACTGAAGTACATAACTCCGGTGGCTAGTATTCCTACACACATTAGGGGCTTCCACTGAGTCTCCGTTAGCAGTGGAATGGGAATAGGAGGCTTGTCCTCAACCCATACTTGCCGGAGATAGGCAACGTCGGATGGGGAACCCCTCCTCCTGACTCGCCATCTCCGGCGCTTTCACAACTAACGGCTAGGCAGAATGTGAGTATATAAAAAAGGCCTTGGTTGGGTTCATGGTACAGGTATTAGCTCCGGACCCTTGCGGTACCGATGGAGGATGACACCCACATCCACTGCCGGAGTTGCCCGATAAGTCTACGGCTTATCAAGGTCCGTTCTCGGTTTTAGTAGGCGCCTACATTGACATATACCCCTCCGGGACCTGCCGGAGCTATAGAGTCGAGCTCGCCCTCCTCATAGCAAGGCACCGACCTATAACCTACGAACACGTCCTAGCTCCAGCTAGTAACGATTACTAACAGAACTTACAATGAACCTACATACCTTTTATTATGTATTATGCATGTTCTTATCATAAGATTGTGTGTCTTTAATGAGTATTGTGAACTTATATAGTCTTCAAGTTACAATTTCTCCTGGGGAATTGTTGCTCATCAATGATTTCCCTTACAGAAGGTGCGTTGCTTGTCTCCGGGGTGCACCACCTCCTTTAGCGATCCGGTGGGACATGATGTCTGCCAGTCACATGCAAACTGCTCCATCTCCTTCATGGCAGAGCAGGGAGAAACACCCTATATGGTCTGGCACCCCGAGGCGTGCACCCTGTGCTTTGAGCTAGTCATGATCTTTGCCAATGACCAGGTAAGCACTACATAACCTTCTTTCTTCATTGTTTACAAATTGAGCATATATTGCATATTCAATTTCCTATATTTTATGATATTTTATGAAACAAACCGGATATGGTAGGAAGGTTGACTCCCCTTCCTCTCTTACAGACGGATGAGGACAGCCGCCAGTTGGCCAAAACGAACCTGAGACAGTGGGTCTCCGGGTATGGGCGGAACGCTCCGTCCGGGCACCCCTACGTCCTGGACTACAGCCTGGGGACTCGCCTCTTCCCAGGTTCGCCATCAGCTTCGGTCGATGCAGGTCTGGCGGCTCCCCTCATCGACGCCATCCGGGCCTTGACAGCCCCGCTGCCGGACGATCGGGACCTAGTCGGAGACGTCGTGGCAATCAACATTCATATGTAACCGATGGCCCTGGATGAGCAGGTAAGTGGTGAGGTAAGCGAGGCAGGTAGCCTCCTCAGTCCCACTCCCTCTTCCTCTTTCCGGGGCTTTACCAAGTCCACCCCTACTACTTGGGATGGCTCGAGATCTGTCCGTCCCAAGGAAAAGTCCCTTAAGGCAACTAAGTCGTTGCCTAAGGTACACAGGCCAGCTCCGCCAGCGGCGTCAAGAGTTGTCTCCGGCCCCTAGGCCATCAACTTCCTCTGCGAAATCGCCTGCTGCCAAGGGTTCTCTCTCTTCTAAGGGATCGAGAACAAAGTCCATAAAATCTAAGGCGGCGGAGTCAGGCCTTGACCATGATCTCCTTGCTAACCTTCTGATGTCGAAGGTTAGAGACGCAGTCGATGAAAGATTAGATTCTTTGAGGTGGGCCTCCGGTTCGGAGATCTCCAGCCAGTCAGTATCAGACATAGTGGCTGAGCAGATAAAGCCCATAAAGGAGTTGATGGCGGGTTTGCTCCACTTCGGATATCCGGCGCTAGCCTCAGAAGTTCCGGACGCCTCAAAGTTGCCACCATTCCATAAGAACAACCCAAGGCAGTTCGCCATGCACGCCCCATACGTGGATGGCAAACTAGAGGGTTGCGGTACCTGACCAGTGGAGGACTTTTGAGTTCTACCCAGAAGGCCTCCAGTTTCCCTTCAAGGGGTTCACCAGACTAGCGGAGCATGTGCTGGTCAGAGTGGACAAAGTTCCTAAGGAAACGGTGATTTTTCCGAAGGAACAGGCCCAAGCTGTCTGGGCGCGTACTTTGGCTGACTGGGAGTGCATTAACACCAGGTTAACGCCTCTCAAAGGCTCCTTCACCATGTTTGTGACACCGGACGAGGTTCCGTCTCCCTGCATAGACAAGGTTGCGGAGTTAACCCTCCAAGCAATCATGGAAGAAAAGCCTCTCCCAATCTTGAAGGAGACAGAAGCTACCTCCCTCCTCATACCTGCCAACAGAGACTTCTGGCAAGATGCTCTGGCCACATTTACGGTCGGCAAATTAGATTCGGACTGTGCCTCAACCTTGTTCTCTGATAAGCTCACCAAGCTGCCGGAGAACATGATAAAATCTGAGTTTGAGGCTAGGACTAGACTGGCTAGATCTATCAACTCCGTTGCCTCGATGGAGTTGGTAGCTTCTATTTACAAAGACGAGCAGCTCTTCCAGGTCTTGACAAAAAGTCTGTTGCAGACTTACCAGTTGGACCTATTCGAATTTGGTGTCGCAAGAAGAGCTTGCAGGAAGTACGTCTTGGCGGAGACTACTATTAGGCATGAGCCTAATAGACTAATTAAAACCTCAATCTGGGGCGAGAACTTCTTCCCTCAAGAAGAGGTAGATAATGTCTTGAGGGAAGCCTCCAGGCCTAATCTAAGTCTCCGTGTCCAATGGGGTCTCCCCTCCAAATGTAAGTTTGAGGCAACTGGAAAACAAGCCAGGTTTAGAAAGAAACAAAGGTACTTCGCGCCATATAAGACTTCTCGCCCTCAACAAATGGCACAGGCAATGCCCCTCGCCCAAATGTCGAAACCTTCGACATCAAAGGCCCAGCCCCAGCAGCAGTTTGTGCTGCTTCAGGCTCCACAAGGCCAACAGCCTGCAACCTCTGCAGCCCTAATGGCTTCCCCCGCCTTCAACCCCGTCTATAAAGCCAGCGGTTCCTTTCGCGGCTACAACCGGCATGCCGGTAGTAGAGCCAGAGGCCACTCCCGGCTACGTAGCGGGTCTAGAGGCAGGGGATTCAGCGGAGGCAAGGGTTATAAGCCCGCAACAAACCAGTGAGAAGTATCAGGTAGGAGGGAGGCTATACTGGTTCAGAGATCATAGGACTTTCAGCCCTTGGGTGTACAGCATAATCTCCAAGGGCCTGGGTTGGAAGTGGAAGGGAGGATTCCCACCACCACCAGTGAACTTCTTCCAGACTCCAACAGCGGATTTGGAAGAGTACACCAAAGATCTCTTGCAGAAGAAAGCCATAAAGAGAGTAAAGAGCCTAAAATTTCAAGGACGTCTATTCACTGTCGCCAAAAAGAACTCATCCAAAAGAAGAGTCATTCTAGACTTGTCCAAACTCAATTCTTACATTCTATTCTTACATTCTTTGCGACAAGTTCCGCATGCTGAGAGTCTCGCAGGTGCGGACCTTACTTCCCCGTGGGGCCATCACCACCTCTATAGATCTTACAGACGCTTACTATCATGTTCCGATAGCAAGGAACTTCTCTCCATACCTAGGCTTCCGACTAGGCAACAAGGCGTATTCATTCAAAGTCATGCCATTCGGGCTCAACATCGCACCCAGAATATTCACCAAACTAGGATAGACAGTAGTCCAGGAACTCAGGACCCGAGGAATAATGCTGGTAGCCTACCTAGACGACTGGCTCATTTGGGCAACCACAGTCGAGGAATGCCGCAGATCACCAGCCAAAGTCATAGAACTCTTAGAGCTTCTAAGATTTCAAATAAACAAAGAGAAGTCGCGGCTGGAACCAGCTTCCCACTTCCAATGGCTGGGAATCCAATGGGACCTGGAGGAACACAAGCTATCCCTTCCACCCAAGAAGGCCCAGCGGCTACAAAAAGATTTCTCAGGAACAAAAAGGCCTCTCGACGTACCCAAGAGAGGGTCCTTGGTTCACTACAATTTGCGTCAGTAACAGACGTCCTACTGAAAGCCAGATTGAAAGATATCAATCGTGTCTGGAAGAAGAGAGCCAACAATCACCTCAGAGACAAACTCTCAGTAATTCCATCTGTACAGGCAGAGAGACTTCACCCATGGTCGAAACTCAAGAATCTAACCAAGTCAGTGCCACTGCACTTCCCTCCCCCATCTGTGACGATTCATACAGACGCATCACTGAGTGGTTGGGGGGGGGATACTCTCAGCACCAGAAAACTCAGGGAACATGGTCAAACACGTTCCACCAATTCCACATCAATGTATTGGAAGCCATGGCAGTTTTTCTAACTTTGAAAAAGTTATCACCACCCAAGAACAACCATGTGAGGATAGTCTCGGACAGCCCAGTAGTAGTCCATTGCCTAAACAGAGGAGGCTCCAGAACAAGCACACTGAATCATGTACTAGTAGCAATATTTACCTTGGCAGCAAGGAAGCACTGGCACCTGTCAGCAACTCACCTGGCAGGAGTCAGGAATGTGATCGCGGACGCTCTCTCCAGGACCACTCCACTGGAGTCAGAATGGTCCCTAGACATGAATTCATTCCAGTGGATCTCCAGTCAAATCCCCGCCCTGCAAGTGGATTTATTCACAACAGAGTCCAACCACAAGCTACCATGCTACGTGGCTCCCAATCTGGACCCTCTAGCCTATGCCATAGACGCATTAGCCATAAATTGGAACCACTAGCAGAAGATTTACCTGTTCCCTCCAGTGAATCTTCTGATGAAAGTGTTGCACAAGCTATGCTCCTTCACAGGACAAGTAGCACTAGTGGCTCCCAACTGGCCCAAAAGCAACTGGTTTCCACTCCTTCTAGAGCTGAAGCTCCATCCCAGACGGATCCCTTGCCCGGAACTGACACAGGTAGTACAAACTCGAACTGTGTCAGCTTCCTCAAGACTTCTCCAAACCCTAACTTTATGGATTTCATGAAGTTTGCGGTTCAAGAGGATGCGAGTATTGATCCGTGTAATATCATATTCATAGAATCAGACAAAAGAGATTCAACACTTAAGCAATATGATTCAGCTGTTAAGAAGTTGGCTGAATTTTTAAAACATTCAGACAACCATAAATTGACCCCAAATCTGGCCATCTCGTTTTTCAGAACTTTATTCGAGAAGGGCCTAGCCGCCAGTACTATTACGACAATAAAATCAGCCTTAAAGAAGATCTTTCAAGTCGGTTTCAAAATAGACTTGTCAGATTCATATTTTTCTTCCATTCCAAAAGCATGTGCACGCCTTAGGCCAACTGTCCGTCCACAAAAGGTCACTTGGTTCTTAAACGATGTCCTAAGACTGGCGCCAGACACTGCTAATGAATCTTGTGCATATATTACTCTTCTGAGGAAAACTTTGTTCCTAACGGCTATGGCCTCAGGTGCCAGAATATCTGAACTTTCAGCTCTCTCTCGTAACCCAGAAAACATAGATTTCCTCCCATCAGGGGAAGTGCTACTCTCCCCGGACAGGAGTTTCCTGGCAAAAAATGAAGACCCCCAAAATAGGTGGTCTCCTTGGAAGATTATTCCCCAGCCTCAAGACACATCTCTATGTCCTGTTGCAACTCTTAAGTCCTTTTTAGCCAGGACCTCTACAAAGTCCTCAGGTCCTCTCTTAATTAGAGAACAAGGTGGCACAATCTCTATCGAAGGTATTAGACAGCAGATACTCTACTTTACAAAACAAGCCCTACAAAGTCCTCAGGTCCTCTCTTTATTAGAGAACAAGGTGGCACAATCTCTATCGAAGGTATTAGACAGCAGATACTCTACTTTACAAAACAAGCCAACCCGGAGTCATTTCCACATGCTCATGACATCCGGGCAGTGGCTACATCAATTAATTATTTTCAGAATATGAACTTTGAGGATCTTAAAACATATACGGGTTGGAAATCTCCAACAGTTTTCAAACCCCACTATCTAAAGAATTTACAATCTCTAAAATATTCAACTATAGCAGCAGGGAGCCTAGTCTCCCCCGAATAACATTTCCTAATCTTCTGGCCCCCCTTCCTACCTGCCTCACTAATACTCGCCACGATGCCTCTCTCCTCGGTATGTGGAGAACCTGGCGTCACCCTGCCACATATTTTGTACATATTTAATTAGTTCCGGACGAGTTTTTTATAATCCGGATGGTACATATCCAGAATTTTGTATAAAAAATTCCTTGCATGATACCTGTATAAAAATTCCTTTTGTATTACCATTAAGCATAATTATTTCTAAGCCATAGCTTAAGTCCTAGTTATTAAGTATTAGTATGTTAAGTTTTATCTATTGTTACTAATATCTTTTACATTAAGTAAACTTATATTTTAATGAAGTCCATTTCATTTTTCCCCTTAAGTTTACTTTTATTTATTAGCTTGGATGGCATTCTCTAGTAAGTTTTCACCGGCAAACACAGGTCGACCCAGAAAAGGGATTTTGACGAAGGAAAAATTATTTCTGGAGAGAGACCTGTGTCGCCCGGTGAACCCAACCCATAGTCTTCCCTTCCCTACACCTATCCAAGCCAGGAAAGGTATCTAACAAAGCAAGGATTGAGTGGGGGCGCTTGCATCGGGCTTCAGTAGTGGTAGTACAGAGGCAGTGCGAGTGTGGCCGTTGGCACGGCTCACCCCATATGTGAGTTTTGAGAAAGAATACTCTAAATGGCGGGAGACCTGTGAATAGTGGCTTTCACACGCCCTGAACATTATACACGACGCCCTTTGGGTCCTCGTGCGAGGGTAGTACCTCTGTCATTACCATGCTAAGACTTTTTCCCTCTGGGGGTATCTTTTAGAAAGTATTTATATAAGAAAAGTGGATAGCAGGATCCTTTTCACCGGGCGACACAGGTCTCTCCCCAGAAATAGATTTTTCCTTCGTCAAAATCCCTTTATTTCATTGAAATTAACTGAACTTTGTATAATTTTTGCTTCTTTAGCAGTTTACAGTTCAGGAAAAGAGAGCGCCATGAAGGAACAAGTCGAAGCACTCATGGGTTTCATTGCTTTTTAAAATTTAGGCTGTCAAGCCAAGCACTGGGCCACTATCAACCATTTACCACCTAGGACACAGAAAAGAGTTGGAGTTGGGAGTGGTTGTATAGCAAGACAGAGATAAGAAAATAAAGGATCTTATAGGAACTGGGAGAAAATCCCACAGTACACCAAAGAATTTGTGGGATGCTACACATTTAAATGGGCAGGGATTTCCTTTGACTTCAGAAATTTGGAAAAAATGGAGAAGTGATGGAGGGAGACACTGCTGGCAGGAGAGGGCCAATTGATTGGGAAGAATTTGGTCTGTGGATTCCCTCCGAAAGTGTATGAGAAATTTGCCTTGAGAATTATTCCCCCCCACCCCTGTTCATGATTGTTTTGCACTGCTATTCTTAGCAGATTGTTTTTCTCTTTTCCTAGCCCAGTGGGAAGGGTACGGATCTTGTTGACACTTTTCCATCAAATCCTCTGCAATTAGTGTGCATGTGCCTGATCTAACCAATATGTCCAGTCATGGGTAAATGTACTGATTCAGGTTATAAGATTATAATTTGAGAACCACAGAAGTATCATGAGAACCACAGAGGTACCATCAAGTACAGTAATGAGTGTTAACTCTAAGTTATATTACTTTTTAAATAAGCAAATAAAGACAAAGATTAAAATCACCAACCTTATTTAACTTTCTCTGTTTACTTTGAGATGGGCCAGCAGTATTGTTAATAGTGGGTGAATGTTGACTTGTACCGACCTTGTCTAACTTTCCCTGTTTAATTTGTGTTCTTAATTTACGAGGTTGCACTATCGCAGCCGCTCCGCTGAAATGTAAAAACGAACTTACAAAATATTATTCCTCTACTTTGTAAAGGCCTCTGTTTAAAACATTTGAAGAATTATTTTCAGTATCCACATGCACCTTGAAAGTTCTTTGCTGGTTAACATTTTTATTCTTGCTTGCAGCATTATACAAGAACATGTTATGATGTTATTCATTGCCTGGGACTTTGAAAGTGAATAGTACAATAGAACTCCAGTTCATGACCATATAAGAAGTAAATTGTGCTTTGGAGCTCGAACAAAAAACCAAAATCCGACCCAATAATCCACATGCTTTTTGTAAACTGTGTTTTGTCTTTCAGTTGATATGTCCAGATTCATTGAATTCCTGGAAGGTAAAGAGAACCCTGTCTGTTCAAGCAACAAACCATGTAGACCACAGGGGTTTGTTACGATTCCTCCTTCCCTTGCCAGAGACAGAAGAACGTAAGCGCTACAGAGAAGCAGATTTGCCCATTTGCCTTGGTGGTGCTCATCTTAACCTGTAGTGGTGCCGATGACACCAACCCGTGAAGACGCCTTAATCCCTGTGATTTACAAAGGACTGAAAATGCTAAACTGCTACTTCATTGCTGTTCGGTGAGAAGTCGGAGTTGCAATGAAAGCAGAGCATTTTCAGTTATGAAAACACAGGGATGTACTGCCTGAAGAACAGCTTCTCATGGGCTGAATCATCATCTTCTTCTTCCCAGGTTATCCAGGGAGGACATCTATATACTTGGAAGTAGAGCTAGCACAGCGGGGAACAGGCGATGTCTTCAGTTATACATCAACAATTCAGGGTGAACAATGAACAATTGCACACCTACGAATACGATATATATTTAGAAGACAAACTCAGATGTCTGAAGAAATCATTCTATATTATCGCAGCGGCAGGTGCCATGCAGCGGGAGACTAGGCTACAGACTTCTGTTACCATGCAGTAAACAGAAAGATGATAGCGAGTCTATTGAGATATCTCGGTCTGAAAATTCTCGCAATGTCCAAGGAGATTCAGTAGAGATGGTCATTCACGTATGCGAGAATTCCAGCCAACCAGAGACCTAAGTCTGTGATTGCCGGGCAGAGATTTGGTTCGGTGGTCAATCATTGTAGAGGAAAGAGACATAATCTGACCATGCTATCTAGGAGAGCCAGCTGGTACTGGGCTGCGGCAGGCAGCCCAATACACCGCTAGCTCTCGCTCACTCGTCATCCTGAGTTGCCAGGTAATCCATTCCAAGAAGGAATGCGTTCGGCTAGAACCATTGAGGGGCAAAAATATACGCTCGAGCATTTGCATTTAACCGAAACGGATTTCAGTGAATGCAAACGCTGAGGTGTTGTTGTTGTAACAATACCATAAGTATCTCAAATCAAAACTGGTAACTCCTGGGAGGTTTGCAGGGCAGTCCCGAGTTGCAGTTCAATTAAGAAGATACTATTCGTCTTGGTAACAACCCGTAGAGATAACTACGGTATGTGCCTACACCTCGGACAATTCAACTGATAACAGAAGCATGTCACGAGGCCAATATACGTAGTATATTTGTAGGTTCCTGTACATAGACCTCCATCCTAAATTCTCTTCCATTCGAGGAACAAGAATAAGGACTGGAAGCCGACACCCTTCATTCTCTAATGAAGAGAGTGAAGGAGGAGTTTTCCCCGAAGGAAGACTTCTATGGTGATAACAGGATACCGAAGACGATAGTTCGAGCCCAACTGGATGTTCCCACCCGTTCTTCTCTATCCCGGGGTTAGCCGCCTACTGAGGCGACAGACCGTCAGGTCCATCCAGGCTGAGCCCTTCCCAAGATATTCTTCCTTCAGCAGCAGTGCTTTTCTCGAACGCTAAAAATTCCAGGAATTCGAGCATTTGGCGAGATTCCCGATTATCGTAGTAACAATTATCTGGGATTCTCGTCTCGCCCACTATGGACCGAGGTTTCGCCCAAGTGTTTGCAGATTGTAGAAGACCAGAACACTCGGAGAGTGCTAGAAATTCCAAAGAACTTTAAGCACTCGGCAAAACCCCAACCGAATTCGTCAGACGATCATCGGGTGGTGGTCCTCCCGATTCGCGTCGAAATCGAGGATGGGGCAAGATCCTTCCTCAACGACGGGGACTTATGTCCGATAGGACCCAAGGAATGCGGTCCCCAACGTGGAAACCTACGGAGAACGCTCTGCAGGATCCCTCCCCTTCCCTTCGCAGCCATAGGGAGAGAGGGAATGGGGGAGGAAGATTGGATACTCGCTCGCCTTCCCAGCGAAACTAGCAGTCGGAGAAGCGAGTACGAGAGGCCGGTGATGGCCGCTCAGAGTCTAGGAAAATGTTACGGTCTGGAGAAAACGTTTTCCCAAGGAGGGTTACGAACTCATACTGTAGGCTAAATGTCTGCCGCCACCGTGACCATCGTCTGAGTGGGGCTGAGCGAGCACCTGACAGGAGAGAGCCAATACCGTCCCCCGACGCGTCCCAGTCCTCGTTGAGGTCAAAACCTCTCAAGAGGGCTGAAGGGGGAGCCCACCCTGGTCTCTGAGTGCGTGGTCCACACGGACCGTCACGCGAACGGGGGTGATGGTCCCTCCGAGAGTCTGGGAAGCGTCATTCGTCCTCACCAGCCCCCCATGATCTCCAACCACATGAGCGAGGATCTGTTGGTCCCAAGACCGAACTAGGCTCGTGGCCGGACCGTAAGAAGTGCATTCCTCACTGTCACTCCTGTTCGACTCGTTCCTCCCAGTGTAGCCTGAGGAGGTTGAAGGGACAGGTGAGGGAGACCTGATGCTCCTACCCTGCCTACCAGCAGAACCAGTAGGCTGGGAGGACTGCAGGCGATCACCAACCCACGGTGGCGATCGAGCTGCAGGTCTGGACCAGCGGCTTCTTGCGGAGAAACGCTGGACCAAGGAACGGAGCGTCGGTCTCTTATGTCAGGGGAGCTGTTACGAGAGCTCCTCCCCTGCCTACCAGCAGAACTGGTAGGCTGGGAGGACTGTAGGCAATCATCAACCACGGTGATGATCGAGCTGCCGGTCTGGACCAGTGGTCTTCTTGCGGAGAAACGCTGGACCAAGAACGGAGCGTCAGTCTCTTCAGGAGAGCTGCTGGCGATCGGGCTGCACTGGGCGGCTAGACCGAGAGCAGCGGCGACAGTCCCGAGCGTCAGAAGAGCTGCTGCTGGTTTCCCCTATCGGCCCGGTCCCAGTGGGAGCGGCGGTCAGGGAAAAGGCAGAGTCCGCTGTCGAAGTGGGAGAGCGAGGAGGCGCTCCTCGCGATCACTCCTGATCGCCTTGCTCTTCCTGGTGTAGCCCGAGGAAGTTGAAGGGGTAGGAGAGGTAGGCCTGATGCTCGCAGAACCGGCGTACTGGGGGGGGCTGCTGACGATAGCCAACCCGCGGTGGCAATCAATCTGCAGCCCCCAGGAAGAGCGGCTGGACCGAGAACAGCGGCGACGGTCCCAAGCGTCAGAAGAGCTAATGCTGGTCCCCCTCTCCGCCCAGTCCCGGTGGGAGCGGCGGTCAGGGGACCGGCAGTCCGCTGTCCCGGTGGGAGCAAGGCCTGTCCTCACAGCGCGTCACGCCGCTTGGACCAGCCGAGGCTGGATCAGGCGACCGACGGCACCGCTTCTTCGCCTCAGCCCGCAGCTGGTATGGTAACGTCGTGTCAACCCTGGGTACTGGCGACTCGCCACGAGAGCGATCGCTGGCCTGGTGGGAATCACCTGGGCGACTCCCACCAGTCTTCTGCTCCGTGCCTGGATCCTGGCGCCGAGCGAACTTGGTTGCCTGGGTCTTGGCTGCACGGTCACCCGCAGGTGACCGTACACTCAGTACCTCTTGCGAACGAGAGGCCGAGACGGTACCCGACGTCGAGGAGGAACCTCTGGCACCAGGAGAGGTACCGGTGTTAGCCGTTACCCCTCTGGGCCCCGTCATCTTCTTCCTTGCGTAAGGAGAGACGGGGCCCGTTCCCGAAGGAACAGGAGGACCAGCAGAAGCCCCAACTGTCCCACCCCTTAGAGGTCTCTGAGCGAGACTTCTTAGGGGGGGAGGAGGCTACCTCCTTCTTCGGCTGGGGGCCTCAGAAGTCGAAAGGGAAGAGGTGGCAAAAGACAACGGCGACACCTTCCTCTTCTGCCTAGACTTCCTCTTCACCAGTTCCTCAGGATAACCTACAGGTCCTCCAACCAGGACGGAGTTGGGGCAGTTGCCGAAGCAACACGGCCCAACTGCACCTGTCTGGAGGGACCTGCAGGAGTAGCAGTGGAGAGAACACTTCCTCAAGGAGGGCAACGAACTCCTATCTGGCAGGTGAAGCATCTGCCACCCCCGAGACTGGTTGGTTGCGTTCGCATGACCGTCGTCTGGGTGGGGCTGTCTCTGAAAGAAAAGGATTAATTAAAAGAGGGCTGGATGGCCCGCCTCTACCGGCCTCTGCGTGCATGGACCCGCAGGAACGTTACGTCAACCCTGGGCAGCGGACGATTGCTGCGAGAGCAATCGCCGGTCTGGCGAGTCACCCGAGCGACTCCTACCATCTTCTGCTCCGTGCCTAGGTCCTAACACAGGGAGCGAACTCAGCAGTTTGGACCCTGGCGGCACGGTCACCTACTTGGTAACACTCAGGAGGTGGAACCTTCGGAACCGGGAGAGGAGATACCAGCGGTGGCTGGTATCTCCATGGTCACCGTCTGCTTCCTCCCCGAAGAAGGCAAGATGGGCCCCATTCCCGAAGGAACGGGAGGACCAGCGGAAGACCCACCTGTCTCACCGGAGCGAGACAGACCCTTAGAAGTCCGTAATGAGACTTCTTAGGGGGGGAGACCACCTTCTCTTAAAGCAATGCCTAAAAGTTGAAGGGGGGAGGCATGAAGATATGAAGATTTCGAAGAGGAGGATGACGACACTTGACGAGCTCTCTTCCTCTTCGGTTTCTCCTTCTGCCAGACTTCTACCATCAGAGTAGATAACCTCCCAGGGTAGCGCGACAGCTTCGTCCAGTGACATACTCCCAGGTAGTAGTGGTAATGAAAATGATTTTCAGCAGGGGATCAGTACACACACTCAAGGATCGGTACGCAACATGCTATGAGTCATAGGAACAATTCCAAGGTTAGGATAACCAACATGAAGATCATCCAACCAATACTGCTGAAAACACAATCACCACTAGTCTGTAAAATAAGGGAAAAAAATATTAAAGTAATGAGGATACTCCTCACACATCCAAGGGCGCCGCCCTCCAAAGTGGGAGGAGATCCCCCAACATCAGCACCGCACTCCCATCCTTCTACCTTCTTCCGATAGTAAGTGAAAGGAAGAAGAAGAAAAACTACCATAACAACAAAACATGGACAAACCTTTGAAGTTCCCTTGGTAATTCCTAAGCGTAAGCGTAATTTCCGGATGAATACATGTCTCATCCTCACGATAAATACATATCTCGTCCTCATGCAGGTCTGAGCCAGTGTTAAAGGGCGAAAGATTGTAAATATGTTGGCATCCCTTAGCCGCCGGCTCTTAACACACGTAGAGGGGTGGTTGCAAAGGCTATCACAAAAAGTGGGTTTGTATATTAATTGAAAAACCAAGGACAAATCTTTGTTTAGTATTAATATAAAAAACCCGTAAATGCCAAATTATTTAAATACAAAAAATTAACCAAAAGGATCCCACCGGGAAAAAAGATTAACGACCAGTCAGCCAGAGCTAACAAACACACGTCTTCTGAAAAGTAAAGTGGAGTATTTACATCCGGGCAGGCTCCCATGGTAGTTACTGCCTAACCACCTTGTTCAAGATTCAACGGCTGTAATTCCAGCTACGCCAAAAGTATATTCCTATTGTTAAAGGACCGAAAGGTTTGCATTACATATTGGAACAAACCTTCTTTTTTTCAGCTTATCCACATAATTCGAAGTCAATATCTGATGTAATTGAAGAGAAATCTTTGCCATATATACGTAGGTGGCTACATTGTTAAAAGAAAATGTGCTGTATCCTCATTTAGGTCAAAAGATGACTGACACTCAAAGTGACTAAAGGTTCTGGATCAATAAATTAAAAAGTCAACTCAATATGGCATCTGAAAATATTTCATTCAATTAATCCTTTGAGAAATGTATCCAAATCCATTTGAGTATAAGATTGTTTGCCTGTGAAATGAAAGCTACTGGGGTTGATCTTCCCAATGAAGTAATTTAATTTTTTGTCTAAATTTTGTGTCTTTCAGGATAAGTTACCTAACCTAGAAAATCGAGATGGGAAAATAAAGTAAATCGTGCAATAAAATAAGAAAAAACAATTAGATTAAATGTTTTTCTTTACTTAATTCATGAAATATATTTTCTGTTGAAAATATTTCTGGGCGTTTTTAAGGACTTTTAATGTTCAACTACCATTATTTGTGAAAATATAAGGAACATAAAAAGAAACTGGCAACAATATGGGAAACACAATATGGGAAACATGGCAACGTCCCTCGCAAGGGGCTCTTATTTTGGTAAACAACTGCAGTCGGCATACCTAATGTCCTAGACCGTGATCCTAGCTACACATGATTGGGAGCAGAAGAGTGAACGCACATTTTCTCGCGCTGCTTTGTTAGAGCTTATCATTAGGGTAGAACATCACAGCAGGCCAAGCAGGCCACCTACAATCAATGCAAGCCACCCTCCGAAAAAGTACATTATAACGCGTCCTGACACCCGAGATGGGCATCAGTCGCGACTTGTTGTTGGTGAGAAACGGAGCTAAAGACCTCTACTCTCCTTTCGAAGTAAGTATTTTCTCCAAAGTTAGAAATTAAGGCCAAATTTTAAGATTTAAACAGAGGGTACTGAAAATGGCGCCCACGGCAGTGGAAATCTCACCAAAACGCTTTAGAAATTTTTACTTACAACTAAAAATGTTTCGAAGATTGACGCCATCTCGATGTTTACGGAGTCGCTTGTGTCAACAAACTTTCCATTTCCTGTGATAAATCCGCACACCACTTGTACCCACAGACGCTGGAGCACTTTTATCACAACAATCGAAACACGATTTCTCATCAACAACAAGCCAGGCGTAAACAGCTGTTTGGGTAGAAGATGACGAGAAGCGTGCTCTTGGCTAATTTTTAAATAAGTAGTAAAACATCAATATTTTACATATTTATGATGATTAATTTGAAAATATTCGTTATTGAAAAAGTAACTCGACTCTGACTCAAATTTAAGTAATTATTTTTCTGAATTAGAACGTTCTTTCAAGTTCTGTATTATGACGTCACGACATCTTGACTTTCGTACCTATTGTAAATAATTGCTATACTCAACTGTCATTGCAGAGCAGTTTACCAGTTATTCATGCAGATTGTTATCAGCTATACATGTAATTGTTATAATCGTAATGCGCATATATATCTTTATTATTTACTTTTTGGATATATGAAGAGTTTTACTGCTGGATTATCGCCGTAGTGTGACGCAATCGTTTTCGGTCCATGGGCCTCTGTCTGTTTTCGCACCATAAGAAATTATGGGCCGAATTTGCAATGACCAGAAAGTCGTTAAAAGAGGAAAGTTGGCATTGAGGGGCTATAGTTTTGACTGAGAAAAATACAAATTTATTCAATAGCTAGCTGTAAAAAATACTTGGTTATAAAAAACTTGATTGACAACTAAGCAGCATGTCTACTATGGGTTTCAGAGACAGTGCAAGCACGTTTTTGGGCAATACCTATTTCTGTAACGAACACTCTTAACAGAACGAGATTTTGCTATAGTGCATTACACCCAGTGCCGTAATTTATAAGGGTATCGTGAATCACTAATCGTAAAGAATAACGACACTTGTCCTTGTACCAATAGACAAAAACTCCATTATGCAGAAATGGATACGAACACGCGTATAAAGCTCCACCTACCCTCATCCCCACCCCCCCCCCCCCCCCCCGCCATCCCTTTTCTTCTTCGTTCCTCCGCCTTCCTCTCTCTCTCTCTCTGTTGCCATTCGGCATGTGTTGACCCTCCAAAACTGGGTATAAGACTACCACACAAAAACGTTGAAATTTGTGAAATTAGGCTATGTATTGGAAGTATATAATAACATAAATATGAAAGTTTTTATGTTAAAACAAAGTTTAATGTTTACACTTACCTGGGCAGGTATATATTATAGCTATATTCTCTGTTCCACCTGGCAGAAATTTTCAAAACAAAACGCGGCAAACGCTAGTAACCTATTAGTAGTTCAGGCAACCACCACCCCGTTACCGTGGCGCTAGCGCTAGGAACCGTTCCCAATTGGGCCAGATTTTCTCTGAACCCTGTCTCCTGAGGGGAGGCGGGTGGGAATTAAATTATATATACCTGCCAGGTAAGTATACATTAAACTTTGTTTTAACATAAAAACTTCATTTTAATGTATGACACTTACCTGGCAGGTATATATATAGCTGATTGACACATTTGGAGGTGGGTCAAAGACAGCAACATTATTAGAGTATAAAATATTATTAAAACTCTAGGTTCCTTACCTGCTAAGGTAGCTGACTTCATAGGTCCTGCCTCTAAGCCTGCTTAAACCTTAGTAGCTCTCAACAAGGAAGTGTCCTGTATGTTGAAGAAGCTAAGCAACAAGGAAGTGTCCTGTATGTTGAAGAAGCTAAGACTGGAACTGACAACTGGACGTGACCAATGCGTTGACAGAACCTTACAGCCCTCTTATGCCACGGCATTCAAGCTAGTAACAGATCATTTACCTGAACTACACACACACCATCACCGGATAATACCAACAAGACTGAGAAAAGTACCGCACCCTTTTCTCAGACGACCAAAAAAACACAAACACCATCACCTAACTAGCTTAAAAGAAGGTTATGGGGTAGTAACTCCTTTGCCCAATACTGTACCCGAGGACACGTATGGACCTAGCGTCTGACAATTATCAAAGGTTGTCTGAACGTCCCTAAGATATGAGACGCAAATATTGAATTAGTTCTCCAATATGTGGATTCAATAATTTCCTTGAGGGCTAAATTCTTTTTAAAAGCTAATGAAGTCGCCACTGCCCTGACTTCATGAGCCTTCACTTTCAAAATACCAAAGCTCTGTTCTTCACACAACATATGAGCCTCTTTAATTAACTCTCTCATGAAGAAGGCTAGCGCGTTCTTCGTCATGGGTCTAGTGGGGTCTTTAACTGAACACCACAGAGCATCAGACTTCCCTCTGATAACTCTTGTTCTTTCTATATAACATCGCAACGCTCTCACTGGGCAGAGAACTCTTTCTTGCTCTTGACCCACCAATTCAGCTAGACCCAA
Organism: Macrobrachium nipponense; assembly: GCF_015104395.2. Lineage (NCBI taxonomy): Eukaryota > Metazoa > Arthropoda > Malacostraca > Decapoda > Palaemonidae > Macrobrachium > Macrobrachium nipponense. The sequence continues at coordinate 30,469,121 of NC_087215.1, read as the reverse complement.
AACTTCAAAGGATCTTGGCCAAGGATTAGCTGGATTCTCATTCTTGGCCAAGAAACCTTCTTGGAATGAAACCACACTGCATTGCCATGTCTCCATCCCACCTTCTTCGATATGGCCTGAAGCTCACTAACTCTTTTGGCAGTTGCCAATGCTACTAAAAAGATAGTCTTCTTAGCAAGATCTCTCAGAGAGGATTCCTCTAACGGCTCGAATTTGCTAGAAGTTAAATACTTCAAGACCACCACTCAAGGTTCCAAGCAGTGTGGCCTGCATTCTGGTTGTTTCTTCGTACCAAACGACCTAATCAGATCTCTAAGGTCTAAGTTATTCGAGATGTCTAGATCCCTGTGTCTAAACACTGAGGTTAGCATACTCTTATAACCTTTGATTGTCGAAACTGACAAGCGTAAATCCTTCCTCAAGTATAGAAGGAAATCTGCGATTTGGGTCACAGAGGTACTGGATGAAGACACTTTCCTGTTCTTACACCACTTCCGGAAATTGTCCCACTTCGACTGATACACTGTGATTGTGGAGGTTCTTCTGGCCTCTTAGCCACTGCACTGGCCACCTCTCTAGAATATCCCCTCGCTCTGACCAGACGTTCGATAGTCTGAACGCAGTCAGACCAGAGCGAGGGTATTCTTGTGAAACCTGTCGAAGTGGGGTTGTCTGAGTAAATCTACTCTTAGAGGAAGAGTCCTTGGCGTATCTACTGTCCATTCCAGTACCTCTGTGAACCAACTTTGGGCCGGCCAAAACGGGGCTATTAAGGTCATCCTCGTTCCTTTGCTCTCCCTGAACTTCTTCATCACTTTCCCCAGCACCTTGAACGGAGGAAAAGCGTACAGATCTAAGTTTGACCAATCCATCAGGAATGCATCGACCGCCACTGCTTCCTGGTCTGGAACCGGAGAGCAATATGTTGGTAACCTTTTTGTTCTGGCTGTCGCAAAACAGATCCACTACCGGACGGCCCCACAACTTCCACAGGCTCTGGCAAACCTCCATGTGCAACGTCCACTCCGTCGAGAGAAGTTGCTCTCTTCTGCTCAACAGGTCCGCACCCACGTTCTTCTCTCCTTGTATAAACCTGGTGAGTATCACGACCTTTTCCTCTTCCGCCCAAAGCAGAATTCTTTTGCCAGATCGTAAAGGGGAAAAGAATGAGTTCCCCCTTGTTTCCGGATGTATGCCAGAGCCGTGGTGTTGTCCGAGTTGACCTGCACTGTCTTGTTTCGAATCAACTCTCTGAAGTGCTTCAAAGCCAAGAAAATTGCCATCAGTTCCTTCCTGTTTATGTGCCACTTTGTTTCGACCTTGCTCCAAAGTCCCGACACCTCTTGAGGGCCTAATGTCGCTCCCCAACACCCGCGTCCGACGCGTCGGAAAACAAGACGAGGTCTGGGTTCTTCTGCTGAAGCGACATCCCTCTTGCTAACCTGCCTGGAGTTAGCCACCACTTTAATTCCTCCTTTACTTCGGCCGGAATTAGAAACTGGAAGGAATCCGGTTGTAATTTTCTTGGCCATGAATCCTTCAGGAAAAACTGAAGAGGTCTCATGTGCAGTCTTCCTAAAGAAATGAACCTCTCTAGCGAAGAGAGTGTGCCCAGTAGACTCATCCACTCTCTTGCAGAGCATCGGTCTTTCTTTAGAAAGTCCTGCACCTTCCGAATGCATTGGGCTTGCCTCTCGGGGGACGGAAAAGCCCGAAAAGTCACTGCCGATATCTGAATCCCCAAATAAACTATCTGTTGTTGGGGCTCCAATTGAGACTTTCCCATATTCACTACCAGACCTAGGTCTTTTGCCAAGTCCAATGTTTGACTCAAGTCCTCCAGACATTGACTTCTTGATTGGGATCTTATCAACCAGTCGTCCAGATAAAAAGACACTCTGATCCCTCTTAAATGTAACCATCTCGCCACATTTTGGACATCATCCTCGTGAACGAGGGGCTTGAGGGCCTGTGCCAAAGGCCGAAGCATAGGGCCTTGAACTGAAAGACCCTGTCCCTGGAATCACAAACCTTAGGATACTTCCTGCTTCCTGGATGAATCGGAATATGAAAGTATGCGTCTTGCAAGTCCAGAGTCGCCATCCAGTCCCTGGACGTACCGCTGCCAGTACTGAATCGTTCGTCTCCATAGTGAACTTGGTCTTTTATTTCTACGAAAAGATTCAGGTTTGACTTAACGTCCAGCACTGGCCTCCAACCTCCCGAGGACTTTGCAACCAGGAACAGACGGTTGTAAAATCCCGGAGATTCGTGATTCAGAACAGGTTCTATGGCTCCTTTCTCTAGCATGGAAGCTACTTGCTCCCACAGAGCCGCTTTCTTCTCTAAATCGTTGTAATTTGCCCCGAGGGCTCTCGGAGATGTGCGAGAGGAGGTTGGGTCTTTTCAAGAAAGGAATCTTGTACCCTTCCCGAGCTACGTTGGGACAGCCCAGGGATCTGCCTTCATATTCTGCCAAACTTCCCAAAAACCTTGAAGTCTGGCTCCCACTGTCGTCTGGAGGACTGAGTTCTCATTCTTAGAGGGGGTCTTGGCTCCTCTTTTTGCGGGTACTCTCTTAACCCTACAGGCAGGGTCCGAGGCGAATGTTCTTCCTCGAAAGGGCTGTTGCGAAGGCCTAGTATCCTTTGGAGCCTTCTTCACCAACTTGGTCGGTAAGAACTTTTTAACTGAAGACGAAAGAAGATCTTGAAGTGGCCTTCTGCGAAAGGGAAGCGGAGCTATATCCCTAATCACCTCTGAAGGGAAAACAGCTGTTTCGAAAGAGGAGAGAACAGTAACTCCGATTTCTGAGAGTTAGAAACTCCTTTTGAAGCGAACGAACACAACAGCGATCTCTTCTAAAGTACTCCTGCTGTGAATAACGAAGCCAGTTCATTCGTTCCGTCTCTCAGAGCCTTATCCATGCAGGACATAATGCTCTTAGCTGTTTCTAAGTCCTGCGAATCCTCTTCTTCTAGGGAGTTCGCTAGTGCTCCCAAAGACCAATCCAAGAAATTGAAGACTTCGAAAGTCCTAAAAATCCCTTTAAATAGATGGTCAAATTCTGATGACGTCCACCAGACCTTGGCAGACTGTAACGCCTGTCTGCGTGAGCTGTCTACTATACTGGAGAAGTCCCCCTGGGAGGAGGCAGGTACTCCCAGGCCTAGACTTTCTCCAGTAGCGTACCATACTCCTGATTTAGAAGCCAACTTAGCTGGAGGAAAAACAAAAGAGTATTTTCCCGCTTCTTTCTTCTCCTTCATCCAGTCATTCACCCGTTGAAGGGCCTTCTTCGCCGAAATTGACATCGTCATTTTAAGGAAAGAGGACTTCTTTGGAGTCCTAGTCTTGGAAAACTGTGATAAGGGGGATAACGGAGCTGTCGGTTTAAATTCCCCCTCAAAAATAGCCATAAGACGTGAAGTCAGAACCTTATAATCTGAAGAAGGTTCCGTATTCTTTTCCTCAATTAACTCCAATTCTTCTTCCGCTGAAGAAATGTCTTGTAGATCCTCGTCGTATTGACGCTTCGTTGAAGGAATAGCGTCCTGCCGCCTGCGTCCTGCGGCTACCGAGGCGTCGGCGTCCTGCCGCCTCTCGATGTCCTGCCGCCTGCGTCCTGCGTCCATCGTAGACACGCCTGCTTCCTGCCGCCTGCGTCCTGCGTCCACAATTGGTCCCGCGTCCTGACGTTTGCGTCCTGCTTCTTCCGAAACCATTTTCTTCCTGTGTTCTGCGTCCTGCAAACCCAAGCGATCGCTTGTCCTCCTAGCGCCAGTGCGCCCTGCGTCCTCGGCGAACGCGTCCTTGTCTTCCCTTTTAGAAGACTTAATGGGAAGGAAATCGTCCTTACGCCTCGAAGATGCTTGCTCAGGAGCATCCCAAGACTTCACCAGAACTGCCAACTTGGACTGCATTTCCCGTAAGAAATGCTTCGTACTATCCTCCTGAATGGTAGACGACGACGGATGAGGATTACGAGCGGGACTGCGACCTAACGGAGAGCGATCTTGTACTCTACCCGACGGAGGAAGACGAGGGGAGGATACAAAAGAAGATGGAGGCGATTCTCCCATGGAAATACCATGCCGAGACGGACGTAGATCGCCAGTGCGTCCTGCGTCCTCTCTAGTACGAAAAATCCTTTTCCTCTTGATCGGCACTGCGTCCCCGTCTTCCGAGGATGACAACACCTCCGGACTACTCCAAGCCTCACTATCTTGCTCCTGTCTCTCGAGAGCAGTTGATGTCCTGAACGTCCTCTTGAGGGGGCGAGACACCACTGCATACCGACGTTCTCGCTCGGAAGTCGAACCTTCCGAGGACGCACACTTCCCAGTTACGCCTTTTCTGCGGCGAACTGCAACAGCCTGGGAACTTGCAACAGGACTGTTCGAAGGGACGCCTGACCGTGACAAAACCTCTCTCGCCTCCCTTCGACTGTCGACATGCCTTCTCCCTTGGGTCTGGGAGCTTGACAGAGGTCTAGGTCTAGGAGCACGAGAGAGACGATCAGACGCCCCCTCCACTACACTTTCACTGACATCGAAAGCACTAACTCTATCTGTAAGTCGCTGTATCTGGTCGCCCATGGACGCAAGGGCAGCGAACACTTTCACAATATTTGTATCGTTCGCCTCCTCCGATACAGCAGCGGGCGCAGGAGATACCTGGGGAGAAGGAACTACCAATTCTACATTGGAAGGAGCTGGAGAGGAAATACATTCACTCCTTTTACTCGAAGAATTTGACTTCTCACTACGAGAAACAGATCTCCTTACACGATCTTTCTCAAGCCTCTCAACATATTTCATAAAGACCTTCCATTCCTTCTCTGATAAATTCTCACATTCAATGCATCTATTCTCCCAAGTACACACATTCTCCCTACACTTCTTACAAACGGTATGAGGGTCGACCGAAGCTTTCGGCAATCTTACCTTACACCCCTCTTTTACACACACTCTAAACATACTTCCAGTATCAGACATCTTTAAAGAACAATCCAAAGCGAATGCCAAGCTAACGTTTCCGAGTACAATACCAAAATCCAAGATCAGTCAGCAACGAGAATGAAAATCCTAGCAGGGAACCACCAACAATGTTGCCGGTTCGGCTGGCAGAGAAAATCTGGCCCAATTGGGAACGGTTCCTAGCGCTAGCGCCACGGTAACGGGGTGGTGGTTGCCTGAACTACTAATAGGTTACTAGCGTTTGCCGCGAGTTTTGAAAATTTCTGCCAGGTGGAACAGAGAATATAGCTATATATATACCTGCCAGGTAAGTGTCATACATTAAAATTAAAGCAATTTTATCATTATTGCATTACTATGACAACTAGAATTCATGAAAACAGTTTATAACCTGTTAAGCGTCACCCACGTAATAATACGTTTACCGCGATCTACTCGGTAGCGCCTTCAACGGGATATTACGTTCAAGACTTTAACTGTGCTTGTCAAGCCGTCAGCCCCGTAATAATACGTTTACTCGTATAGAAAGTGTAGGAACATCATTTGGTAACACTCTCAGCACATGGGAAACTTATTTCCAGCCTGGCAACTCTTTCTTGGTGGTCGCTTATGCTAGAAAACTGCCTGTCCCTGTTGGTTTTCTTTCAATACGCTTCGGGCGTTTATCGAGACAAATTGGATTTCGCGTCTTTCACAATGAATGTCCCAAAGAGGAGGCATATTTCTTCAGGTGAGATCAATCAAATACTAGATGAGGAGTGTGATATTGATAACCTATTTGATGATGAGAGCTCTAGTTCTGAATCCTCCAGTGATGATACAAACTTTTCTTCCAATTGCGGGAGTGAAGATGACTTTTCTTTGCCGAGTGACTGGACTCCGAGAGAGAGAGAGAAAGAGAGAGAGAGAGAGACGAGAGAGAGAGAGAGAGAGAGAGAGAGAGAGAGAGAGAGAGAGAGAGAGAGAGAGAATTTCCTACAGTTAATTACAGTATGAATAACAAGCATAAAAATCAATATTAACTTTGAAAAACTATCATCAGTGCTATGATCGCTGATTACAAAAAAACGTGACGGTTCGTTAGCAGCGAGCTCATCAGGGCGGACGCTTAACAGGATAATAATGGAACGGCGTATGTTTGAAGCCTCCACTAATGTGGCAACGATGATTTTGCCATTCTTAGCATGCAAACATTAAAGCATGCAAACATTAAAGGTTACATTTATTTCTGGCATACCATTATTAAAGAAATTCAAAATACTAATAAAGACTGAAATCAATGAAAAGTGCTAGCAAAAACAAAACAAAAACGTAGTCGTTCCTCTGCACTTTTCCGTATTCGTTCCTCTATGGTTTTCGGCAGCCAGATGTACGAAAACGTTAGAAACATTGATTTTATCTACTTTAGAAATATCTGTAATTTTTCGGGGTAATTTGGTTGCAAAAACGGATAATATACATGAATTAAATCAAAATTTTTAAATAACAAAGTAAATTTAAACTAAATAACGAGTAAAGTAAACAGTTTAGGGAATAAAACTTTGCAGTTTCGTCGTCTCTCGTCGTCTGCTGTTCGAAATTGTGTTTATGGCGCGCGCGCTTAGAAACCAGGAACAGCAATGGGTTTAAAGTGCAATGTGGAGTGAACTGAGACCAAAATGTGTAATAACATCAAATAAGCACTGTGGAGTTTCAGTTGTGATGGCAGTAAGGATAAAAACCGCCGATTACAAGGTAAGAATGAATTCAGTTCCAACCATAACCCCGGGAATAACAAGTTTCATACTTTCACTAATATAGGCAACAAAATGTTTTATTGTGCTGATTACAACTGCAAATCTTGAGTAAGATCAATAAACGTTACATACATACGCTAACATTGTTCAAATGAGTGCTGGGAAGGCTGGGGAAAGATGGTGGCCGTCACTGATGAGAACCGTCCATGCAAAACGTAGCCGCCATATTGGATTTCAAAACTGCCTTGAAAACATATTTTACGAAGAGCTCACATGCTTATTTTAGTTCGTATGGGGCTTTCATATATCACAATATGATGACGAAACTTCAGTCTTTTAAATGGTATGCTTAGAGTTGCAATTGTATTCATGTTTCACCAATTAAATATCGAGTGAATAAGACCCGTCTACCGTGATGAGGGTTGGCCTGTCGTGATGTTTCCCCCTATATAAACGGTTGGGAACATACCTACCTAACAGTTTCTCTCCTAACAGCGCCTCAGTGGCATGGTTGGTATAGTGTTTGCGTCCCACCTCGGTGGTCGCGGGTTCGATTCCTGGCCATTCCATTGAGGAGTGAGAGATGTGTATTTCTGGTGATAGAAGTTCACTCTCGACGTGGTTCGGAAGTCACGTAAAGCCGTTGGTCCCGTTGCTGAATAACCACTGGTTCCATGCACCATAAAAACACTGTACATACAACCAAACAACAGTGGCGGATTTAGGGTTGGGGGTCTGAGCAGGCATGGCCTCTGACCCTTACGTCTGGAATAAAAAAAAGGGGGACCCTAAGGTTACCTGCGTAGAGCATGGCGGCCCCGTCCCCCTTAATAAAAACCCGTCCCTGTCTCCCTGAGGTCAATATTATAATTATAACTTTACGTAAGGGTCTGCTTAAGATTAACCCAATTCCCGCTGTTCCATTTGGAGGTTGTGTTCACCAGCTGCTCTTTCCTCTTCGTGACTTCAAAATGTACACGAACATACGATGTGGATCCTAACAGCTACTATTCAAATGCAATGGATCCAAAGACGACTATGATAGCTACTGGGACGAAAACTAAATATAAACAAACTGGATATTGGTACGGCAGTAAATTGCGCATCAGGGATCCCAGATGACAGCACTGCCAACCAGCCAAAGTCTACCATAAAACCAGCCAAAATCCCGCCAAATGGAAATCCAAACCAGCCCAAATAACCGCCAAATATATGTGCGTTATATTTACCTTTATAAATGCATATTTTTTTTATCATATATATGCTTGTATAGCGGCATCATAGTTTTAGTTACATAATATAAACTAATATAAGAATACAGGAAAAATAATTTTTGTTTTGCTTTTCTATTGACAAATGAAGGGAGGTGACAGACAATCCTCTTAATCCCGTGACCCGTGGTCACTTCCATTAATCATCCATCCACAACGAAATGGTAGGCCGCTCAAAATAAATAAGTAAATAAATAAACATGCCAAATCTACCACCTTATTACTCTTTTTTTCCTCAATAGTTTGAACGGGTTTAAGAAAATATGGCATCTGCGCTAATCCCCTTTAACGGTCTCGACCTTTTGTAGCTGTTGCGGTCGTCTGGTGTGTGTGATTTTTTTTTTTATTCTATCTATATATTCAAATTCCCCAGATTTTCCTGAAAACCTTTAAAAATTCCCAATCTGGGGACAAATTTCCCAAAAGTGGGATCAGTGTTTAGCTCAAATTGCAAGTTTCTGAAAACCAGCCAAAAAACCACTAACCAGCCAAAGTGAATCTTTACCCACCAAATTGGAAAAAAACCAGCCAAATTTGGTGGGAAACCGCCAAATCTGGGAACCCTGTTGCGCATGCGCGAACCCTGGTTTACTCCCTCAGGCATATCACTGACAGCAAGAAAAATGGCGATGGAACAGCATGAACCGCGGAATAATTTTCGCTGAAAAACAGATGTTTTGGTGATTCTACAGAACAGTTCAGCACGGGCTGCCAGGAACGTAACCGCGGATACGACATCCACTAAGGATTGGGGCGTCCAATGTATTTTGCCGTGTTTGGTACTGGCGCCTGGGGGTTAATTACAGTTGTCTGAATAAATATTACTTAAAATTCTTGTTCAGGAGTTAAAAATGCACAGAAAAACCGCAACTGCCAAAGTCTAGGCAGCTGCGGATTATTACCCTAGATCTACCATATATATATATATATATATATAAATATATACATATATATATATATATATATATATATATATATATATATATAATATATATATAAGGTTTTTTTTTGCCACAAAGGAAAAAAATGAAAAAGCGAGATAGCCGAGTACTTTCGGCCCTATTCGGACCCTTTAACTCGGCTATCTCGCCTTTTTCATTTTTTTCCTTCGTGGCAAAAAACCTTTATTTATACATAGCATCACGTTTTATATACTTCGTGATCAAGTTATTCATACATATATATATATATATATATATATATATATATATATATATATATATATATATATATAATATATATACACACACATATTACTACACCATCGTACCTTTGGTGACTTTCTCAGACCTTTATTCTGCCCGACATAAGCAGTTGCAAAGGGCCGCCTTCATACACTTTACAATATTCTTTTAATTCACTTCATTGGGTATTGCAGCTGTCGGATAAGACGATAGAAGTCACCAGCTAGTGAAATGTCAAAATTAAACAAATTTTCAGCACTATTCCCACTAAAAGTGGGTTAATTTTGTTTCTGTAGCCCAAAAAAGCGGGACAGATGTTCAAAAAGCCTAAAAGCCGAACTGGTCACATAATATAGGTAGTATGATATAAGCAAACTGGAAACGGATACAGATAACTGACGTACCTACAGCAAGTCAAGAGCCCAAAACGGCACCACTGACAGAATCTGCCGTTCCCCAAGTCCCCAACCACACTATGTTATTTGTACGGCATGAAGTCTGAAACCTGGCCCATGCGCAATTCACTACCGATAGGGATATGGCTGCTACCAATATCCTGTGCCAAATATAAAACCTTCGATACTATAACAATTTAAACACATTTCTTACCTTTCAATATGCTGCACTATTCTGACGATGGATGGCGAAGAGTACATGTTTGTATTTTCGCAAGAAACTTTGAGACAGAGAGAACTAAAGTAATGTGAATAAAATGACCTTGCGCGTCCGAGGCTCAGAGTACGTATGTACTCGGTGACGGTGTAAGGGTTGCGTCGATATCGTGCTTAACAGTGTTGCCACGCACATGCTACACAAGTCTGGCTTTGGACAATACACACATAAAAAAATGCATATATATAATATATATATATATATATATATATATATATATATATATATATATATATATTATATATATATCGGATTAACAGACATTCCATTTGGTTCACAAGCCCTTCTGGGTATTCAACAAACTGATGGCGTAATTGCGGACTTGGTAACGCTACCCAACACACAGGTTGAATACTTGAATACTTGCTCAAAGTAGACGTGACATGTTACGGGCGAGTTAAATACATACAACACGAATTATTCTATTTACTAATATAAAATATATTTGTCTATATTCCCCCCTTTTATTTGCCATATCTGATGGTTGTTCTCTGATAACTATATAAGACGGATGTTGAAAGTCGATAAGGTAGTAACAGATATCTATGTGGCCTAGTGACAATAAGACTATCTATGAATAAGACCTGTAGGAACGTAATGTATGTACGTTTGGACTAATCTAATGTAATGCACTACCAGGATTCTGGTTCTCGTAAGTTAAGCTCAACTTATCTTGTCCTGCACATTGTGATTAGGTGTGGAATCCACACGTAAAAATTTCCACGCTTTTTACTTTAAAAGCGTATGCTAGTTACAATCTAATAAGAATTTATGAAAATTTTGTTCTATTCTATTTTATAAGTCTCACACACGAATATCTATAAAAATAAATAATTAGTATTATCTTTTTTAATTTGTGGATGCGTTTGGATGTTTATTAGATGCATGACGCTGACCGTTGATTCATTTGCAAACCAAGGTCTAGAATATAAACAGTATCTTAACCGTACGAACTGGCTGGTTCCAGCGCCAACCTGCCATCAGTTACCTATTCAAGATTATTTTTAATCTTGACCTCAACAAAATCTACATTTCTTTTTCGTAATACTAGAGAGTATTCTGAATTTGCTAGTTTTGATGGTATATTTTCTTGGAAATTTTGTGAAATATATACATACATCATACTGACATTTGGTAGCAAATTATTATTCAGCTATGCACTTTAACAGCTTTGCAATTCACATTGCATTTGTTGCATGTGAAAATGATTAATGTGCCTGTATAATCAGTTTGGTTATTCTACAACTACAGTGACAAACTTTTGAAAGGAACGGGATTTAATGATTTCATAACTGTAATTCGTATAACGTAAATCTTAGCAAAAATCATAGGCCTAGTTTTTCAGTATAGATGACAGCGCTCATGATTTCGTTGTCAGTTGATATTGCCCTAAATGAATGACTGTGTGTGTAACAACGATAAAAGTAAGAAATTGTATAATTAAATCATGTAAATTGAAATGTACGTACATTAGCCTAGTTCCAGGATACGTTGCCAGTTTATAGTACTGGTGCTTACTATTACATTTGCGGCTTCAAAATATTCTTTGTGAAAGTGATTATAATTATGTAATTTCAATGATACAATACAGTGATAATTATTTTTTTTAAGTTCACGTGCGAGCAATTAGTTAGTTAGTCCAAGAGATAGGTCTAGTCATTATATTTATGGCAATAATGTCGGGTTGAACATTATAAATCCATCGTTTTATTTTATTACGACGATGTAATTAAGATGCCTTACATTATTATATATATAATATATATATATATATATATATATATATATATCATTCTAGTACAGTATATTTATTTAACTTATTGAAATAACTATAAACTTGTTGTAAAAGACCTATCTTACTTTTTTCGTCGTCAAATTAAATACGTTAGTTTCATTTCAATTTTTCATCACACGTTAAAGGAGTTTCATTCAACTCTTTCATCGCCAAATTAAATAAGTTTCATTCCAGTTTTTCATCATCAAATTAAAGGTGTATCGACTGTTGTTGAGAAGTTTTATTTCTTTTACTCTCGTCGAAAACACTAGAATAAAAATCTAACTAAATGTTTAAACAATGTGAACTAAAAACGGAAAGGGTCAGTATCTATCCTTATTTATCAGTAAAAAAAAAAAAAAATAGCTACTGGCTGGGAATTCATACCGCTAAGTTTTGAGCACTTACAAGATGGCGTTAAACAACTTATAACATTCCTCTTTCAACCACTTCATCGATAAAGTCGAATATATTGCATAACTGGCAACTGTCTGAGACCGTGCGTGGATTTCCTTATATGGCAGCCCTGAGCTAGACTGGGTTATTGTGGTTGCCTGGCACTTGGCAGTGCGTTGCTCAAACACTGCGACTTCCTCTTGTGCATGATAGGGTACGTTCACAACGTGGCGTAATCTTCCAAAACGCCCTGTAATCAATAGAAAGTTAACTTGTTATTTTTTTAAACAGCTTTGCGTGCGAAGCATTTGATCGCCACACAGGTTATATGGTGATCTCTGTTGTTCTTGCACTAAATGCGAAATACCCTTTGAACAGTGACTGGGTGTGCAAGTAAGACCATTAATTATTAATATCGATGGGGAGACAACTCTCAATTTTATACTAGATGGTCCCAGTAGTATATACGACATCATTTGGGTCTTAGCAGAATTTTGTGTACGAGAAAATAATTGTCATAACCACTGTGTAAATGTCTCAGACTACTTGATGGCGGTGACCTTGAACATTTCCTGTCTTCCTATACAGCTCTACCTGCATCGGAACCTTGAAGTTTCGGTTTCAAGCTACCTGAGCATGGAAATCGTATAGAGTGGGAACACGATAATGTCACGTAGAAACGTATAGAGTGGGAACACGATGATTTACATTTAGTGAAAATTGAGCAACGAACTAGAAATAAAAGAAAGCTTGCAGAAGAACAGTTGCCCGTGTATTTTAGAAATTAACCTGTAACTTACCTTACAACTTGATGTAACAAGGTATACGAGACCCGGTTGGCCTAGGGAAGGAGGGGTAGGTACTGGATGGGGGAAAATCAAAGAACCGTAACATGCTTATTCACTCTTTCGGAGACCCCTAGGAAAAGGGGGTGTTAAATGTATGTTTGTGTTTACGTTTTGTTAAAATGTACGTTGTAGCATCCAAAAGAACGCTCCCTATTTGTTTACATTGGATATATATTTGAAAAATTACGTATTTCATTACTAAATCTAAAACATTTCTTATATGACAATTGTAGTGTGTGTTTAATCAAGTAAATTGTGGTTTTGTCCTAAAACAAATGTTGTTTTCCCCTTTGTTGAGATGACGCCTTTGAAATTTGCCCATCCCCTGTTCCTTTTCACCCACACCCTGTGCTGTGTCGTATTTATGCCCTTCCTTTTTCAGTTTATTGCTATTTTTATATCAATAAAGAACTGTGGAACCTGTTGAGATCTCCCTGAGCTGTTTGAATTTTGAATTGTTTGAGAAGGAGGAATAAAGTCTTGAAGTACGGTACGAGTTTCCTTCGCTCCCGTGAGAAATTTGAGGATTCGCGGATATAATGTCTCACGTAGACGGGCCAATGGCCCACACTAACCTATGGGGTGGGGGGGGCGGTTAGATCTAGAGTACTATTCCGCGGCAGCCTAGACTGTCAGTTGCGGTATAACAATGCAGTTTTACCTCCTGAACAAGAATTTTAAGTAATATTTATTCGGACGACTGTAATTAACCCCCAGGGGCCAGTACTAAACATGGCGAAATACATTGGACGCCCCAATCCCTAGTGGATGTCGTATTTGCGGTTACGTTCCTTGCAGTCTGTGCGAAACTATTCTTTAGAACAGGGCTGTCCAAGTTGTTTAGTCTGAGGGCCACTCTTGAAAAAAAAAAAAAAAAAAAAAAAGTCATGCGGCCCACCTGTGTGTATGTATGTATGTGTGTGTGTGTGTGTTTATGTATATAAGTGTGTGTATGTACATGTATATATATATATATATATATATATATATATATATATATATATATATGTTACGCATAATGTGGATAATTGCCTAATGTGTACATTAAGCAAGCAGTTTGCATAAAGTTTACAATTTGTTAACATTGAGCCAAACATGCCTGTTGTTCAAATTATGCAGCTCAATTTTGCCCGATGTGAATACGACTGCCTAATCTAAACATATATTATGGTTTAGTGTACAAATGGAAATTAATCCAACAGACAACCCACGGGAGGTTACAAGAGAATGCAACATGGTTAATGTAGAGACAGTTTGAAGAATTCCAATTTATTTGAATAAATACAAACATAATTAGTGCAATATCAGTAAAAGAGAAATAAGTCAATAGATCTCAGGGTTCAGTTGAGTCCAATCAGAAATTTTTGCATGATCTGCCCGGGTGACAGCGCGAGTTGCATTGAAATTTTTTTCTTAGGCAGCTTCATCGTCCTGATGTACATTGAGTAGTACATTGACACTTTATATATCCTTGCCCACCAGTGGCTCTTGCTGTTGCTGTTCTAATCGATAGGCAGATATCAGGAACCTCTTCAGACTTTATCAGGGGCTGTTTGATTGCACTTAGATCAGCTGCTGTAAATTTTGGTCCAAGAATTCCCTCCCGACAACCTACAGTGAATAGTCCATCTTGTTCCTTGAGGACGACCACTAACAGATTTTTAGGATCTGTTGGACCACTATCGACATCCGGGACCCTCAGCGTAGCACGCTGAACAATGGATAATAGCTTAAGTGACAGACCCAAAGTTTCGAGCAACATTCGAACAACATTCCAGTTACAGTGGTTCGTCATTCAATTCACATTAGGCAAAATACCCTCGCCCAATCTGAAAATCATGCATAATGTTGACAATGGGCAAGTAATTTGCCTATTGTCAACATTGTGCAAAACAAATTGCCTAATATGAAGATTAGGCAATTTTTCTGCCTAATGTTCACATTAGGCAATTATCCACATTATGCGTAACATATATATATATATATATATATATATATATATACATATATATAGTATATATATATATATATATATATATATATATATATATATATATATATATATCTATATATATATATATATATATATATATATATATATATATATATATATATATATATATATATATATATATATATATATCTCACTTAGAAATTATCAGTTTGAAAATGACAAAGACTTATTTCAGAGGAATTCAAAGAAATATATTTTAAAGAGGGCAAACAAGAGTTTATTTAATTCAAACAAAGGTAAATTTAGAGGGAATGCTGATAATAGCTTGACTTTATTTTAAAAAATTCAGGGTGAAAATCAATGAAGAACATCTTAATTCGCACTCAAGATTTACATTACTAACTGAGGATCGTAATGTTGACTTTAATAACTTCATGGATGAAAATGTGCTCTCACAGAACCAAGTTGAACCAAACATTGACAAGTTTTGACACAAACAGAAAAAGTCTTTATATCAGGTAAAAAATCAGTAAACCTCTTAAGTTCATTACCACGACTCAGCCATCTTTCAGCATTAAAGTAAACTAAATCTCCACATTCTGTTTCAATTTGTTCTAAATATCCTATAAATTGCCGATGATTTAATGCACAAGTACGGAGAAAATTCACTAATTTTGATAACATCTTGCATTACTTGATGTAATTCACCTGATTTCCACACTTCACAACATAAACTTTCTTGGTGAATGATACAATGAAAGGTGGGTACATCAATGTCCTCATTTGCCTTGAACAAAGCACAAAACCCTTATTTTTTTCCCTTCCATTGAGGGTGCCCCATCTGTGGCAATTGAACTCAGTTTTTCCATGTTCAATTCAAACTTTGTACATTCTTTTTTAACAGCCTCAAGAATATCACAGCCACGAGTGCGGTCTTTCAGTGGAGTTAGCTTAATAGTTCTTCTCTGACAACAAATTTATCAGTTATGTATCTTATCCAGATGCAAAGTTGTGCTACGTCTCTCATGTCTGTTGATTCATCGAGTGCTACGCTAAATGCCAAACAAGAGTTTAAGTCTGTTTAAGTTGTTGTTTTATGTTTTCAGACAAATTTACAATTCTTGTAGCTGCCGTTTGTCTGCTCAGCGGCATCATCATTATTCTTTAGGTCAACTTTTGCTTTTCTTTTTCATTGAAATCGAAAGCAAGCAATTCAGCCACGCTAATGAGGACTTTTTTTTAAACCATTTCTGCATCACTAAAACATTTCTTTCGTCTTGCAATGATCCATGCAGATTTAAGAGTGGCAATTTGAACCATTTTATCTTCACTCAAAAACTTTCTGAGATCATCTCTTTGTGTATTTATATGAACTTTTAACTTTTCTAAATCACGTTTTCTCTTCTCAGAATGAAGGGGATATTTATCTTCATGCATCGTGAATGGTATCATAATGTCTTTTGATATTATATCTCTTCCCTACTGTAAGAAATTTGTTGCACAGTAAACAAGAGGGTTTACCTTCCTTATCAACTACTAAAAACTCTTGTTCCCATTTAGGATTTATTTTCCGTTTCACTTCTTTCTCGACCTTTTTCTTTTTTTCTGGTGGCGCATTGCTACTGCTTGGATCTGCCTCCGAATCATTTGATGAACCTAAAAAAAAAAAAAAAAAAAATTCGTATAACAGTGCAACAAACCAGTATCCCCTCTCTCTCTAATTATCCATTTATCCATATTCTTTCCTGAAGAAAAAAAAAAATTCGCATATCAATGCAACAAACCAGTATCCTCTCTCTCTCTCTCTAATTATCCATTTATCCATATTCTTTCCTGAAGAAAAAAAAATCGTATATCAGTGCAACAAACCAGTATCCTCTCTCTCTCTAATTATCCATTTATCCATATTCTTTCCCGAAGAAAAAAAAAAAAAATTCGCATATCAATGCAACAAACCAGTATCCTCTCTCTCTCTATCCATTTATCCATTTCCCTTTTATCATATCAATTTCCCGAAGAAAAAAAAAAAAATTCGCATATCAATGCAACAAACCAGTATCCTCTCTCTCTCTCTAATTATCCATTTATCCATATTCTTTCCTGAAGAAAAAAAAAAAAATCGATATCAGTGCAACAAACCAGTACCTCCCTCTCTCTCTCTAATTATCCATTTATCCATAATTCTTTCCGAAGAAAAAAAAAAAAATTTCGCCATATCAACTGCAACAAAACCAGTATCCTCTCTCTCTCCTCTCTAATTATCCATTCCCTATCCAAAAAAAAATTATATCTTTCCTGAGAAAAAAAAAAACTCTAATATCAGTGCAAACAAACCAGTAATCCTAACTCTCTCTCTCTCTCTAATTATCCATTTATCCATATTCTTTCCTGAAGAAAAAAAAATCGTATATCAGTGCAACAAACCAGTATCCTCTCTCTCTCTAATTATCCATTTATCCATATTCTTTCCCGAAGAAAAAAAAAAAAATTCGCATATCAATGCAACAAACCAGTATCCTCTCTCTCTCTCTAATTATCCATTTATCCATATTCTTTCCTGAAGAAAAAAAAATCGTATATCAGTGCAACAAACCAGTATCCTCTCTCTCTCTCTCTCTAATTATCCATTTATCCATATTCTTTCCTGAAGAAAAAAAAATATTCGTATATCATTGCAACAAACCAGTATCATACATCTATCTCTCTCTCTCTAATAAATTTCTTCATTTAAAAGGATATTGTTTGTTTTTAAAAATTATGCTAAGAGTGCCTATTAATTCAATATATAAAGTTCCAGACTTACGAAATCACAACTATCTATCTCCTCTCAATAAAAGAGTAGTACTGTTAAAAAAGAAAATAGATAAACGAGTGAGAAGGAAGAAGAATTAAATACTTGTAATTTGAAACAAATCAATGATACAGTATATTGTTGATTGTAACAATTATAGTGTTTTTAGCATTTTATATAAAAAGTTAATCGAAAATTATTGTTTGCCAAATTCCATTCAGATAATTCATTAATCGAGCCAGATATGGATATTTGCATGTTCGTCTCAGTGCCCAAAGCATGAAAAAATAAGCATTCCAATATGTTCACCCCTTCATCAACAACGGCGATGCCATTGTAGTATTGTGCAGCGTAGGTGGCGCTGAGTTCAAGTCAGAAGTCAATAAACCTGCGGTCCATACCTAGGGAAATTACGCAGTTCCTGGGCTATTTGTGGCATGCGGGTTACTTCACGCCAAGTATAAAGTGCTCTAGATCAAGAAAAGTGAAGTCAGTGAACTGGAGCAGTGAAATCTGTATAATTAATTAGGGTTACTGCACCGGGGAACTCCTCCACGCGGTTTTTTTTTTCCCAGTTTGCGCATGCGCAGTAAGCCTTAGCAACGCGTCCTTAGCAACGAAGATGAATCTTGACTCTGCAGATGCGATACAGGCATTAGCTCCCCAAGAAATAAATCGAATGACCAATCCTCAATTAAAGAGAGCTCTCATCACTATAGTAACAACTCAACGAGAATATCACCAAAGTGGAGATGATCCTACTAATGCCGTTTTGTTGCAGGAGATAAAGAAGCTCAGGGAAGGATTTGAAAAAAATCGGGAACTGAAAAAAGAAGTAGCATATCTATCAGGCAAGCTCGATGATGCCTTTACAATCATCCACAATCAACAACTGTTCATAGAGTCCATGGATGGAAAGGAGAGGAAATGCAATCTGGTGTTAACTGGTGTAAAGGAAGAAGACAATTCTGAATTAGCGGATAAGGACAAGGTAAAGGAGATATTAGAAGCAGCTAGATATTCGAAGCCATTCAGCATTGAAGAATGGAAGAAACGTCGTTTAGGGCAACCAAATGAGAGGGAAAAGAGACCTATTCATTCACCTGAGGGTAAGGGATCAGAAACAACGGGATTCCATTATTGCATTAGCAAAGAATTTGAAGAATGCAAGAGAGAGCCCTTCTCAAAAGTGGACATTAAAAAGGATTTACATCCATTAGAAAAGAATTTGCCCGCCTCAGGAAGAGAGAACGTGATGAGAGTCTAGATAAAGCTGTCAACGCTGCCACTGTTGTAACTTACGATAGGAAAAATCGTGTCTTGCTTCGGGACGGTCTGGTTATGGATAGATTTAGTCCTCGTTCTTTCTGAATGGTATACAAAATATGACTGAATTGAAAATTTGCTCTTGGAATATTGCAGGTTTGAAGGACAAATTGGAGGATCAACGCATTCTGAATTTTGTGATGGAATTTGATGTCATATTTATTCAAGAATCAAAGAAGTATTTTAATTTAAATGTAGCTGGGTTTGACGTTTATACAAATGTATCTAAGAGTGCAGGGCCTCACCATGGAGGAATTGTGATGTTATTAAAGAAGTACTTGACAAACAACGTGCTAAATGTAAAGACTGATGACGAAAGTCAAATATGGCTAACGATGGCTTGGTGGCCGAGTTTTCAATTTGGCGGAATTTACATACCACCGGAAAGACTCGCCCTACAGTTTCAAAATGTCTGCGATAGCAACAACCCTTAAAATGATTGCCATTCGATTTGTTAAATGGCAAAGAAGCACGAACTGTTATGAGATGATATATCAGATTGTATTTCACAAAGGAAAATCCAATTTTCAACATAACACTATGAAGGAACTTTAGACTTTTTTTTTTTTTACATTTATCTGATGTAGTTACAGGGATTAATGAAAACAAAATGTGTAATAGCCATCAGTAATACGCAACGTACAGCTTTCTGTTGATTCACTCATTGCTTCATCATATCTTCACAATTGTCCATCAAGTAAAATGAAAATAAAGTACATGCCCAATCTCCTATTTTGGTAAATTTAGTGAACCTGAGTAAGCTAAAGGTTATCTATATTAAAACTTACTCTAATTTTTTTCTAGCTGAAGCTGCACACCAAATTTGATCTATTTCAATTCGTTACGAGGTTCTATGATAGAAACGTAGTGATACCACACAAAGAGCTGCTGATCGCAGCTAAGAAGAACGGAAATAAAACTAAAAGCTGGCCAATTATAAAATCTTAAAAATCAACGGTAGAACCTACTTAAAATCAAAATGCAGAAGTGATGAAAAATTTCTGTATATATAATGATCACTGAATACGTATGTCAATGCGTAGGCACAGTCAAAATGATTCTGAAGGGATAGGGATTAAGGAAGCCGTCTGAAGCAAATAAAAAAAAAAAATTCGTACGATACATGAGGAGAAAAGGTATCGGTCCTTGTACGGGTCAAGCAATACGCTTAAATCTACGGCGCGGCTAGAATAACCATCCCCCTCCTCACTTGCATATATTGTGGCATTGTAGTTTTCGTTTTTTGTTTTATCTGAAATACTCTTTACATTCGCATTAGCGTTCACATTCCCAGACACTTCAGGGACACATTGGTATGAAGACCTGCATATCCTTTGTACATAAGATCATTCTAATTCCGATGGAAAAAAAAAGAAGAGAAGGAAACTGTGATCTTGGCACTCTATTTCTAATGAAATAGGGATAACTACAGAATAAGAATGTTAAAATGAGGTTAAAACGGATCATATAGTTACTAGTACAGCGTTCTCTATGATGAGCTTTGTTATTGTAAATAAATCATCGTTTGAAAATATGATGTAACACGCCAGTAAATCTTTTCTTTGCACTTGTTTACTTTGCAAAGAATATTTCTTTTATTCAGGAAAAGCGGTAAATATAATTTTCATGATATAAAAAAGAGAAATATACTTTTACCTATTTTTCTATAGCGGGCCACATTCAAAATCAAACGGGCCACTTTTGGCCCAGGGGCATAGGGTTGCTTTAGAATTACCTGTTCTGGATGGGGATGCACCACGGGGAGTAGGTGATAGCTTGTTATTATGTTAATTTGTGGGGGCGACTGGAATAAGGGCATGGCATCCTATGTCAAGTTAAAAGGTTCATGAGGAAAGGGAGAACCTGCCTCCGCTATGGACCCTGTGGCCTATCATAAGTTACGTTTGGCTGAAGCCCTGTCACTCTTTTGAGTTTCCATTGCCATGGGTTAGGGCTTAACAATAATAATTAAAATGTTCACGAAATAATTTAATTGCACAAAATCTAAGAACACTACCAATTCATTTCGAATAGGCTCATTAACCATTTAGGCTAACCTACTATATCTGCGTCAAATGTTCAGAAATGACAAAACTGATGAAAGGGTGATTTAAGTAACATTTAGCACTACTGACAACTACATATACTTTATAAAATGCCGAGAAATCTTATAAAACTCGTCCCTCCAACAGACTAATGGGGTGTAGGGTAGAGGTTTACCAAAAAAAAAAAAAAAAAAAAAAAAAAAAATACTCTGGCCTTACCACCAAACCTTGTTTATTGTATGGCGTTTTTACGTTGCATGGAACCAATGGTTATTCAGCATAACTTGTTTACACTGTCACTGACTGCTACTTGGTCTCGGACACCTACCCTTCAGGGATATGGTGACCAGGGTCCTGGCGGCGTGGGGACGATACCGTATTAGACAACGGATTATGGTTACTTACGGACAGTTACGGTACGCCTGGTGGGACGAGCGAAGAGGTGGGAAGTATCGTTGGTAGCCTAGTACAAGCAACAAACCAGCCATCACCAGTGTCCAAAAGGCATATTTTAGCACCTTTTCACTGACAGGCTTGAAACGGTCAAATTTAATGTTTGTATTGATATAAATAACGGCGCTGAAGGAAAACAACCAGCTAATCATTTGTACATTTGGAAACAGCTAGCAGTTTTTAGGGGTATGGGCAAGGTTGTTGAGGGGATGATTTTTGACCAAATTGGCTAAGTTGTTTTCAGAAATTCGGAGTATCTCGAACTAGATAATAGTGTACTGCACTACCAGACATAAGATAAAGGTGATCTGGCATTTTACTGGGTAAAAAAGGCAATTTTGCCAGTGCAGTTGGATACTGAAAGTTCTGTGACCCAAGAACTTGCTTCTGCTTTCCTCTTTATTTTCCCAAGACATTCACTTTTTAATGTCTTTTTTCCATATACATATGTTATGTTATTTACGACATGTTTTCCCTGAAAAAGACAGTCTTGCTCTGAACTGAAACTTACACTAGCTTTTGTAGGTAGTGTCACTATTTCAATCTTGTGTGTTAATCACCTTTACTAGTGATTTTTTGCTGCCTTTCTTGGCTTACAAGTGTTATTTTATCATAAATATGCCTCGTGTGAGTGTGACAGTAAGACATAGAGTACTCTGGGTTTTTCTCAGAACATTAGTTTTGTAGATTGAAATCTCCATAACTCGGCTACTTATGAATGGATTTGAATACTTTAAAGGCATTATATTCAGTGATTACTGGGGAATCATTTTCCATGCTCATTTGTCTATTTTATTTGTATTATTTTTTACATATATGTAATATATTTTTGCCACTATTTACTATTTTATTCTTAAATGGTAAACAAAACTGACTTAACCAATTTATTTATGCGGTTTTGTTCTTTACGATATAAACTTTGATTTGGTTTTTGAATTTTCGATTTTGATTGATAATGATGGAGAAGGTTTTTATCACATGCGGAAAAATGTATAAAAAAAGATAAATATTTTGTATACCTCTTTAAAACTCTGTAAATCAGCACTGTCACTGTCATTACGATTGCTCATGATACACAGAAGCCCCCCCCCCCCCCACCCCCCCCCCCGGCCGATACCCTTATCAAGGTATAGCGGTTATTCTCCAGAGAAATACACATACTATATGCTATAAGATTTTATGCAATTTATCGCAAAAGAATGTACAATGCATTCTATGTTTGGTTGTTTAAGTGTAAAATACTTGCAATACTCCAACAACTAATATAACATAAAATAAGATGTTACAAAGTTCAGTACTCGCTTACATTCTTCTAGTTACAGATGATGTTGAATTGGTCATCGAAGCGAAGCTAGTTTTCCAAAATATGAGGAAAGCAACCTAACCTTTCTAATATCCCTGCCGAGATCAGAAGAGAGACTACAGAAAATAGTAACAAACCGATGGTCAGTTACATTCATGATTAAATATGCTTAACCGTTATACATACATACACACAGTCACACTCCAATCGCTGAATCGTGAATAAACCCCTAAAGCAGTGGTTCTCAACCTGGATGGGGGGTGGTCAGCAATTTCCAGGGGGAGGGCGAACCCTAGGGAAAAATGAATAAAAAAATTCTCTCATTATATTCGTTATTCTCTTAACAAAACTGAGGAACTCTTGAAAATAGTGCAAAAGTAACACCTTATATCGTTACTCTCCTAGAGTCTACTACTACTCCAGTTGGGCTGACAATGTTTTGTCATGATTGACTTCCCTCCCTATCCCTCGAAACCCCTTCTTTTTCTCTCTTTTTTTTTTCAAGTCTGGGAGGGAATTTTACTCACATATGCAAGGGGGTGGGGGGGGGGGGGGTGGGGGGGGGGGGGGTGGAAGGAAAGGACCGACTCTTAGAGGGGGCGTGGTCATATAAAGGTTGAGAACCACTGCCCTAAAGCATTAAAATTTCACACCAGCGGCTTCTGAAGTTTCATGATCGCATATCAAACACCCGTATGGACACTACTGCCATTCACCTCTTTCTTGTACGTACTACTTTTTACATTCCCTGGCCCCTTCTGTTCAATATATTTTTCACACCATCCGTTCAACCTGATCACAGCCTTCCTCTCGGGATAGAACATTATAAAACCTGCAGCTGGACTTGTGTTCTCCACCCATAAAAGAGCATCGAGTGTGAAGTTCGAATTGGTCACACTCGCTTGTCCCAGGGGTATTTGGCGCGTAATTCGCATGACCCAATCCCATTATGCTGAGAACGCACAACATTTACATTTTAATGTGTGTTATATCATTGCTCGGTTGACGAACCATCAGTTCCTCGTTGTACGAATGGATTTCGCGCTCGGCTACCAATCCGGTGGCGCGAAGTTCGATTCTCGGCTCGGCCAACGCGGAACCAGAAGAATGTATGAATTTCTGGTGACAGAAATTCATTTCTCGATATAATGTGGTTCGGATCCCACAATAAGCTGTAGGTCCCGTTGCTAGGTAACCAATTGGTTTCTAGCCACGTAAAATATCTAATCCTTCGGCCAGCCCTAGGAGAGCTGTTAATCAGCTCAGTGGTTTGGTAAAACTAAGATATATACTTAACGACCAACGACGAATATCAAGTCTAAGGAACAAGTTCCTTGATGGAAATATTGTCAGAACCATCGGCATTTTCACTGTACCCAATTACCAGATTGTTACGGGGATGTAAACTGTTACATGAAATCATTTGATATTTACTCTTGCCACCCTTATGCGAGTTAAGAAGCTAAGGAACACTTTTTGAAAATTGATGCTTTTGTAATTCAACATTGTGGCCTACCCAATAATATTATTTATTTAGTTTTGCCATTAAACATCTCATTTTAGCATCCTGTTAAGTACAGCTTTTATTCCTTCTTCATTAGTAGTTATAACCACAAATACTCTCTTGCGACTTCCTGACCCCCATAGACGTAACTATAGCTGGTTCATTTAAGGTAGATTCTTGGGTGAGCCCTATGCCTGCGAGATGTTTGTTTGACAGCCGTTGATTGGCTGGGAGCGGCCTTCCTCCTGGCACCAGCCAATCAGCGGCCGCCAAACAAACGTCTCGTAAGCGTCGGCCTCAAACGAGAATCCACCTTAAGTGAACGAGCTATAGTTGTCTAATAATTTGGGGTGGGGGGCACAGCTGAATATGGGGGCCACTGGGCATGCACAAAGTATAATACTCATTCTTTTTTTTGAAGTTATATGGAAAGACATTTTTGTATAATGCACGTGTGTGTGTGTGTGTGTGTGAGCGTGTTTTTGAAGTTTTCATTTTCTGTTCCTATTTTAATTTCCAAGATTCACATTAACCACGGAATTTTTGGCCATAAAATATTTTCTGTATAGAATTAGATTACATTTCTTTCACAGTTACATAACGTTTGGAAAATGAATACGTATACACTCCCGAGATAAATAAAATTGATTCATTTCTTCCAGTTAATATGGTAAAACTCCACTTATCTTCGTCCTAAAAAAAACAGCCAAACTACTATATGTATAAAACTCTAACATTAATAATAATAATATGAAAACTAAGCTTAAGTTTTTACTACAAGCTTCATGGACTCAAAATGGCGGGGGTGGGGGAAGCCACCTGGGGCCATCAGTTTAAAAAGGGGGCACGTGACCGCCCCCCCGCAGTTACGCCTATGATGACCTCACAAGCGTAGCCTGCTGAGTGACTCAGTGACCCAGCAAACTCGACTACTCTCTCCTGACTCGCCGAGTTGAATCACCGCGGTGGTTGAATGCCCCACACAAACACAGACAGTGAACCCCGACCCCAAAACTTCCCTGTCCTCAAGCAGCTGATATCTTTACCTTGATATTTATGACGACTCGTCACTGTTGACGAATTTTGTTGTCGGTCCCTGGTGTCTGCTACGCTTGGATACCAACCCGGTTGTCCGAAGCACGGTCTAGGTGTATATATACCTAAACCGTGGTCCGAAGTTCGATTCTCGGCGCGGCCAACGTGGAATCAGAGGAATGTATTTCTGGTGATAGAAATTCATATCTCGATATATAAATGTGGTTCGGATCCCACAATAAGTTGTAGGTCCCGTTGCTAGGTGACCAATTGGTTTCTAGCTATGTGCAAATATCTAACCCTTCGGGCTAGCCATAGGAGAGCTGTTAATCAGCTCAGTGGTCTGGTTAAACTAAGTTATACTTAACTTCTGGTCATTCACTATTCTGAATGTAATGGCAGGGTTTGGTTTTTGACAAACTCTGTTTAAGTCGTCCATTATGAAAATGAAGCGCTTTCGCCCATTCGGCAATGACGAGACAAGAGGAAGCTGGAGATGAAGAGATCGAGAGAAGGAAGGAGACGGAGTATATACAGTGATTAAAGGTGGAAAAGTTACGAGAGACAATGCAACAAGCTTGCACTAAGGAAGCGGGAATGGTGGTCACAAAAAAAGGAAAAAAAAAGGGTAAAAGTAAAACTTGCGCCGAAGTTTCTTCGGCTCAATCGAGTTTTCTGTGCGGTAGTGGCATCAGCCACGGCCCAGCACATAAGATTCGTAGCCGCGGCCCATGAAAGTCAGCCACGATCCGGTGGTGTCCTATGTTGCTGGTACTTTTAGCGTTGATAGAAGTACGATTATGGCTAACTTTACCCTTAAATAAAAAGACTACTGAAGTTAGAAGGCTGCAATTTGGCGTGTTTGATAATTAGAGGGTGGACGATTACCACGCCAATTTGCAGCCCTCTAGCCTCAGTAGATTTTAAGTTCCGAGAACGGACGGATAGACAGCCGGAACAATAGTTTCCTTTAATAGAAAACTAAAAATGGGTTTAGGTAGGGTCCGAAGGAACGTTGCCGACACCCTGTAGTAATGACTGCAGTGCGCCAGGTGAGGTGTGGGAGAGTGCACGAAGGAGGAACAGGGGGTTAACGAGAGAAGGGGAACATGATGATGATGATTGAAACTGAACGAATGTCTTCGTGACGACGTCTTCGTAAAAAGCGGTTTCATTAATATATTCGCCGAAGGGCTGCTGCCTTTTTTCCCCCTGTCGTGTTCACTTTCATCTCTCTCTGTCTCATGACTGACGACGATTCGAAAACTTATGGAAAAATGAGAAAGTTACTCTCATTAGTACTACTGTGAACATTAGTTCCCCAATTGCAACTTTTACCACTGCAGAAAACACAGCCACTACTTAAGTTCCAGCTGAAGTGGATACTGTGACCATTACCATCAATTCAGATTCATGCGGCAATGATCAACGAGAGAGAGAGAGAGAGAGGTCACGTGCTCAAACAAACGTTACTTGCAAGTCCTTGTCACGTCACAACTCTTCCTTGGTAACAAAGACTCGTAAAATACCGGTCCTGTTTCTATTTTTTCCCCCATTTATTGTTTGATCTGGAAAATCCCTTTTCCACTCCTGCTCTTGGAACTGGACTCCTTGGTTGAGAGAGAGAGAGAGAGAGAGAGACTTACATTCGAGAGAGAAATATATTCCCACCACCCTGTGCTAGGGGTGTAAGAATACTACCACCACCGTAGGTCCCGCTGCTCGTAAAAGGCGACTTAAAGGACAGCTGCTGTCTTGCAGTCTTACTTTTTAGCAAAAGGTTAGGCCCACCGCCAATAACTGCGGAAACTCCTGCCTTGCAGTTTTACTCTTTAGTAAAAGGCTAGGCCCACCACCAAAAACTGCGGAAACTGCGGCCTTGCAGTCCTACTCTTTAGTAAAAGGCTAGGCCAATCACCAATAACTGCGGAAACTGCTGCCTTGGAGTCTTACTCTAGTAAAAGGCTAGGCCCATTGCCAATAACTGCGGAAACTGCTGCCTTGCAGTCCTACTCTTTAGTAAAAGGCTAGGCTCATCACCAATAACTGCTGCCTTGGAGCCTTACTCTTTAGTAAAAGGTTAGGCCCACCGCCAATAACTGCAGAAACTGCTGCCTTGCAGTCCTACTCTTTAGTAAAAGGCTAGGCCAAACCCAAATCACTGTGGCTGATGACAGCAAGGGCATGCGGTCGTAAAATCCCTTTGCCAAACAATAAACCATGCCTGATGTCATAAGGAAAGGCGCATCAGGCAACCGACCCCTTAATGTAGGAATAACGATGGGAAAGAAGACGAGAGAGAAATATATTCCCTGTTTCCTTACCAAGAGTTTGCATCGATGTCTGGAACAGGCAAAGTTAAGTAAATGGCTGTAAACTGACTAAGTTAGCAGGATAACTAAAGCGTAGACTAAGATAGCACGCGGCATTTTAATTTACTTATTTAATTCAGCAATAAAATAAAATCTAAAAAATCCTTATGTCATTCTCTCTCTCTCTCTCTTTCCCTCACCTCAGGTCAAACTGAAATATGGCGAGTCTTGATTATGCACTGCAGGTGAAATATGGAGAGGAACAAGAAGTAAAAAAATGGTAAAGAAATAAGAATGGAAAGTCTGAGAGGGGGAAAGTGTTTTTGATGGGGTAGGAATGGTGGGTGGGAGGGAGAGACCCGGGTAGTAGACTCACCCGGATGAGCAAAGCTTGTGAAAGGAAAAGGTGCCAATTTTGGCCGCATTTCTTTGTTTGCTTAACTTTTTTCATTATATCTTCCATTTATCTAGTTTAATCTAATATTTTCTGATGTTTCAGTAAGAATTATTGTTCACACACTCTCACATAGTATATATAAATTGGCCTCTAAGATAACAAATAGACTAGAATAGACAGACGCAGAAGAAAATCTAGCGAGAAAAATCGTTATTGAAAAAAAGTCTTTGCAGATCCGTAATGAATGAACGAAGCAAAGACGAGATAAAAACAGGAGCAGGAAGAAACTGCACAATTAATGAGTCTGTCGTGGGTCAAAGAGGAAGGCCAAAAGAAGAAGGAGAAGCAACGAAAAGCGTAAACTGCAATAATCATTTTCTTTGGCCCATCTCATGGCCGCAGCCAACCCAGACCGCAGACACAACGTAGATCACAAGTCACAAGATACATTATTAGCTAAGAACGAAGACGATCAAGAGAAGTGGAACTCGCCAGGGCTGAAGGAAAGGAAATGATGACTGACGATGTGAAGGAAGTGGGGAGGAGGATAAGAAGGGAAGGCAGTAGCGAACGGGTAGAGAAGAAAGAATGGCGGGAACGACAGTTGAGAAAATAATCGTGAGAAATTCGCCCAGTAAAAGCTCGGGATGAAAATGACTTTCCCTTTCGCTCTCTGCCTGTTTGTCTGCCTCTCTGTCTGTCTCCTTCGGTTCTCTGTCCCTCTCTCCCCCCTCGCTCATTATATATATATATATATATATATATATATATATAATATATATATATATATATATATATATATATATATATATATATATATAATATAGTGTGTGTGTGTGTGCTTGAGTGTTTGGCTGTGAACGTAACGGTTGAAGATGTAATAAAAGGCAAACAAGTCGGAAATAGCTGACAGGTTTACAAGTCATTACTGTACATGGTGGCAATAGGGGATGACCATGGCAGAGTGTGCAAGTTGTGGAGTGGCGGGGAAGATGCTAAAAGTATGGATGAGATGCATAATTACGTTACATTAGGGGAGAAGTTATAGCAAAGCCCTGAAAAGGCGTTGCATGCTGTACTCCAGGGTTTGAGTTGATATAGCAGTGAGAGTTAGGTAATAAAAGGAGCAGTTCGGGTTTAAAGAAGGAAGTGGGTGCCCGGATGAAGAGCTGTTTTAAAACGGTCCTGCAGGGAATCTAGGATTTAGAGAGAAGGCTTGGGCTTTATGCAACACTATTATCCCTTAAGAAACTTTATGGAGAAGAAACGTGGTCGGTGTTTAGGGTAGTACTCAATTTAGAAGGTAATATTATTGAAAGAAGTGCAATTTTTGTGTGTGTGTGTGAAAGTGAAACTGACTAAAATCAACTTGTGACAGTGACTGGTTTAGCGTAAGAATGAGTCTGAGACCAGGGTGTGTTCCCTCTTCCATGGCTGTTGAATATTTACGGACTATAGGCTGCCCAGTGTACTAGACGCAGCTTTGGGAGACATGGAAGAAAGAAATAGAAGGAGGGGTGGCATGTTACAGTGGCAACAAATGGCTGAGTAGAGGAGCTTGTCGAGAGTTGAAAGCCACTGCTGTAAATGGATGCCAAAAGAAGAAAGATTAAAACTTATTATGGATGGTGGCAAAACGAAGGCAGGTGATGCTCGTATCAGCGAAAAGATGAGTGACGCAGCTAGCAGTCATGAAGGCAGTGGGAGCTCTGCACAGTCTATAGAAAAGAGAGATTGCCAAGGGAGATTGGTATGTTGGATGAATGAAAAATAAGCAGTTAAGGGGGCCGGCCGGCTAATGCCGTTTTTTAACGACAGGACTTTGACATTCATACCACTTAATAAGGTGACTTGGGACATCTCCAAACCGCATATGATTTTCGCCTCTGACCTTCGGTTTGTGACGCCAGGGCGATTTATCCCGAAAATAACCACTTTTCAAATTCTATCTCCTCCCTTGATATTTAATATTAAGACATGGGATTACTACCATATATGACCTGATGTAGACCTCCGATCAAATGGAGAGTTTTTTTTCTAAAAGTCATTTTTTTTGCTAGATATGAATTTTTCAATATGGTAAAAAAATAAACCCTATAAATCACGAGAAAAAAATTTATAAAAAAAGACGAACAAAAAATTGGAAAAAAGGGCTCTATTTTGGTTGTTCTATAATGTCTTTCTGAGTTATATACCAAATTCCAATGTTATAGCTTTAAAACTAAGTGAGGAGATAGACTTTGAAGGTCAATAAGTATAGTTTTGAGATACGGGCGTTCAAAGTTTTCCTTCGTATTTCTATAGAGCAATGTTAATAAATAATGATTATTATGAATGTATATTTCTTTTTTTGTGTATTAATAAACCAAAACTATTTTATTTATCATAATTTAATCATAAATGATGATCCCT
Source organism: Macrobrachium nipponense (assembly GCF_015104395.2). Lineage (NCBI taxonomy): Eukaryota > Metazoa > Arthropoda > Malacostraca > Decapoda > Palaemonidae > Macrobrachium > Macrobrachium nipponense. Next base: position 30,438,729 of record NC_087215.1, on the reverse strand, counting down.
TTGCTCATATATCGTAGCCTGTTGCACTGCTTGAGGCAAGATGGGGCACTCCTTCCTACGTAACACCCTCTCTCCCCTTCACTAACTCGGCTTATTACAGCGAATTTTCTTCTTCTGTATGTTAGCGAGATGTTTTCCTTGTATTTTCCTCTTTGGCATGATGACATTCTGGCCGAAAAAGAGATAAACAAACATAAATGCAGGAGAATGTCAAGAGGTGAAACTCGAAGATGTACTCTCTTTTACAAAGACAATTTAATAAATCATGATTATTATGAATTTCATAGTCCATTTTGGGTATTAAAAAACCAAAAACTATGTTTATTTATCATAAATGAAGATCTCTTTGCTCAAAGATCGTAAGCCTTGGGCATAGTGTGACGTGTGCTGTCAGGCAAGAAGGGGGCGTTACTAAGCAACCCTCCCTCTCTTCACTAACTACGCGTATATTTATGATATTCTGTATAATGCTTGAGCGATTTTTCTTCGTCTGTATGTTAGCGAGATGTTTTGCTTGTCTTTTCCTCATTGGCATGATGAACTTCTTGCCGAAACATTCATAAACATACGTGAAAGCAAGCGAAAGTCACGAGGTGAAACTCGAACGTGTAATCTACTTGAAGTCTATGGTCGCACTGATTCATGGTTGAACCAGATAGCAGATACTCGCTTCTGCGAGCCACGAAATCTCTACAGATGACATTTCTCACAATTTCTTTGCCAATAATTATCAAAATTTACGATAACAGAAGAAATATTGCATTTTCTTGTATGGATGAATGTTTTAGGCTTATTGAGTTATGTTTACTAATTACCTTGTAACTACGAAAGTAAGAGGAATTTTGACGAAATATTTCGTATACGTATTCTCAATTGCCATATGAAGCTCCATGAATTTTTTTCATGACTTTGCATTTTTCGCCCTATACCACTGTATATAGGGGTTCCGGCCGGCCCCCTTAAAATGAATTGTCTGCTTAGTCCACTTTGCACGCGCGTGTGGAAGATAACAAGCAATGTTGCATTGTCCTGCTGATGGACCTGCTGTACTATATAGGCTGTCTTTGATTCAGTAATGAAGGAATGATTCTTGTCTGCTTTTCTTTGTAGCCATTTAACATTTTACATTAGGGAATGGCACACCAAATACATATAATTTATATATATATATATATATATATATATATATATATATATATATATATGTGTGTGTGTGTGTGTGTGTGTGTGTGTGTGTGTGTTGTAGGTTATAGTTCCCTTATTATTTGAGAGTAAAATAAGACAAATTCCTGTATATAACTAAAGACAAAACAACTAAAAAAATAAAAGTCTGCAATAGGTCTCGAAATCTGTCGATTACTTTTCCCTTCCATTTCGATGCGAGTCCCCACCAGATTCAACTCGATCGTTAGAGCTCGGATTTCGTCGTCCCCCTCAGTCTAAAGTGTAGTAGGTACCAGGCAGTCCATTCTTTGCGTTCTGCTTCTCTTATCGGCCGCGGTCAGTGGATGCCTCCCTCCTTCGGGAAAAGAGCGTTGCGTTCCGTGACTGTCCCGTCCACCAGCCCTTTCCACCCGGCGCAACTGAAGTCAAGGCTGATGACGCAATAGTCATTTTGCTATCACCTTTCTTCTTCTTCCTCCTCCTCCTTCTACCAGCGACCTTCTACCCTTTGCCGGGGGCTCAGCCATCTCCGAGCACTTTCTGGAAAGGAATTGTCTCTTAGGAGTTGAGGACAGTAACTCCCAGACATTATTTGCCCATTTGACTGTTGACAATTCGTCCAAGCTTTGTTTTCCTTTTGACGAAACTAAAGTTCAGTCTCTCGCTTCTGAGGACAGTCGCTCTTCTCCGAAGCTTCTTCTTCTTCTTCTTCTTCTTCTCTGTGAGGGACCTTCCATCGTTGTTGTTGTTTTCGATTAAGCTGGCCTTATGCCAGCACGGGCTCTTGCTCATAGAGCAGCATGCCCGTGTAATTCATGTTGATGAACATGTGAGATGGTTAGGATATGGAAACTTTAGTTTGTGATACATGGATGTGACGGTTGTTGAAATATCACGTGTGTCAAAAAGAAAGGGCGTCGATTCTCAACAAGTGGTGACAGTAATAGTTAGCAGTAGCAGGGTCTGAGTAATTTGAGGCAAAAAAAAAAAAAGATGTCACGTCCTAATGCGGTCTCTTTTCATTGGGGCAATGCGATCAATTAATTAGGGGTAGCGGGCATACACATATCATATATATATATATATATATATATATATATATATATATATATATATATATATATATATTTGCGCCTTTCTCCACCCAAAATACCGGAGTGCAATGATATTTACAGGGAATATGTATCTCTCTCTCTCTCTCTCTCTCTCTCTCTCCGCTCTCTCTCTATATATATATATATATATATATATACTATATATATATATATATATATATATATATACTATATATATATATATACATATATATATATATATATATATATATATCTATATATATATGTGTGTATATATATATACATATATATATATATACACACATATAGTTATATATATATATATATATATATATATATATATATATATATATATATATATATATATATATGAATAGAAAACGTGATGCTATGCATAAATAAGGTGATGCGAAGGAGGAAAATGAAAAGACGAGAAATGCCGACCCTTTCCTTGAGGCACGTGCCTCCTCAAGTAAAGGGTCGTGAAGACCGAAAGACCTCGGCAGTTCTCGTCTTTTCATTTTTCCTCCGTGGCACCACCTTTATATATACGTATACATACATACATATATAATATATATATATATATATATATATATATATATATATATATATATATATATAGAAAGAGAGAGAGAAAGGGACATGTTCCTTTAAATATCATTGCACTCTGGTGAACCTAAGCAGTGAATTACGTACTTGATAAGTAGGTGACTGCTGTGGATTGCATGAGGATGGAGAAAGGCTGTGTGTGTGTTTGCGTGTGAACTCCAAACTTGATAATGATGATAACTGAGAGAGAGAGAGAGAGAGAGAATGATAAGTGGATGATGACGATGGAAAGGAAAGCGAGCTGCCTGCAGGTAACGGATATGAGTTCGTTCGTGGCAGTAAATTCTGAAGAGAACGGTTCTCGTGAAGAGGAGAGAAAGAAAAAAAAAAACCTTCAAGCGCTTCCAATTTGAGATGTCTTTGGTACTATTTACTAGAAGGTTAAACAAAATAACTAATAATTATACAGATAGACAATTGGAATGGACGGACCCGGGAATGAATAATTAAAAAAAAAAAAAAAAAAAAAAAAAAACGAAGGAAAATAGGACCCGCATGGTAGGAGCAGGTTCCTGGGTAGGAGAGGACCCATTCTAGACTCGAAGAGGGCGTGGCTTTTGCACGAGGTCAGGTTACGGGTCAGGGAGACTTTTAGGCGGCAGCAGGCGCTCACTGGGAAGCGCTCCTTCTCTATCTATATAAAGGGCGGTCGTCTCCTCGCTCCCAACACACTTCGCTGTTCGCCTTGTTCGCTCGTCCGCCAACATGAAATTCGTAAGTTCGATCTGCAAAGCCTCTCTCTCTCTCTCTCTCTCTCTATCTCATAGAATCTTCCTACGATGTGTTCTTCGTTCAAATTTTGCGGGATTTCTTTTTTCAAATTACGTGAAGTAACTATCTCACACACACACATATATATAATATATATATATATATATATATATATATATATATATATATATATATATATATATATATATATATTACATACAAATATCTGTTAATAAATTCTCCTGTTGAAACAGGATACGTCTGAAGTATAAAAGGCCCATTAAAACACTGGTTGAAAGCTGAGGACTATATTTCGGTGGATTAACTTCCACCCTTATCAAAGTACTGAATTCACTATTTGATAAGGGTGGGAGTTATTCCACCAAAATATTGTAGTCCTTAGCTTTAAACCAGTGTATTTTAATGGGCTTTTTATACTTGACACATATATGTGTGTATCTATACATTTATATGTACGTGTGTGTCAATGTACGCTTTTCTGCATAAGTGTGCTTCGCATGGTGCACTGTAGATGCCACAGGATCGTTACACTGTGCAGTTTGCTTTCGGTCAGTTCTCTTTTGTCAATTTATACTTGGCTGTTCAACTAGATCATCTGCAGGACGGCGTTGTGGGTAGGGAAATGTGATTGCCTTGTTTACTCTCTCCTTTTCTTTTATCCTTCAAATCTCTCTTCCATTTTCTTGCCGTGTTCCTCCTCATTTATTGTTTCCTCCCCTTTTACTTCCCTTTCGTTCTACACCCTACCTTCCAAGCACCCTTTTTCCCGCCGAACTTCTGAAAAGCTCTCTCTCTCTCTCTCTCTCCCACGCTGATCGCGCTCTCTAATCAACAATGCTGAGTCTTATATATATTTATCTCGCTCTCTCTTCGTCAGGTCATCTTCGCCTGCGCCCTGGCCCTGGCAAGCGCCGCCAAGCTCCCAGGCGGCGAGGGAGATGTGCCCCCTGTAGCCATCCTCCGCGACGAACGCATCGCCCCCGAGGGCGCCTCCTACAAGACCGAGATCGAGACAGAGAACGGCATCTACCAGCAGGAGTCGGGACAGGCAGGCTCCCTCGGGCAGTCCAACGTGCAGGGCGCTGTGTCGTAAGTTACCGCTCTTCTTCTCAGTTCTTCATTTTGCTTCAAATCTTGGGGTTTGTGGGCGGGGATGGGGATTTGGGTTGGAATCATGGCTGCAGTGTGCCTTCGTAGAAGGTCCAAAAGTCTTCCACACCTTGTAGTTTCTCGCCCTCAGACTTCGAACAAATGCTTTTCCTGTCATGTTTGTGCAATGTGACTTGACAGGTTCTCTCTTGGCTATTTTGAAACGTTAGCTGATAAAATTCATTCAATCAAATACTGGATGGCTGATCCACAGTTCGGCGACAAATTGTTATACGGTGCCAGAACGAAACTATGTTGTTTTGTTTTTAAATAAATAAATGAAATAAAATAAAATCCAAAGGCGATTCGGATCTAATGTTGTGCTGTCTCCCCTCTCAGGTACACGGCCCCTGACGGTCAGCTGGTCGAGATCACCTACGTCGCCGACGAATTCGGATACAAACCTCAGGGCGCCTTCATCCCGACCCCCCCTCCCCTCCCAGAGCACGTATACGAACTCCTGCGCATCGCCGAAGAGCAAAAAGCCCAGGGCATCGTCTGGGAGTAAACCTGTATACTTTTAACGTAGACCCCCTTTAGACCTCTATAAAATAACCCGCTGACGTCAGGACAATGACGAGGTGACTCTTGTCCCTCGCTTTTCCCGGACCGGCTTTCATGGCGTCAACGTTCAGCAGCACTGTCGTCGTCGTCGTCTGTGTTGGCAGTCCGTAGCATCATCCATCTCCTGTCCTGACGCCACTTCTCAAGCAAAACCTCATCGCAACGACTCTTCTGATTCGTCGGCTCCATTTTCATTCAACTCTCTCTTTCGTACTACGACTCGACCTTCCTTCCTTGGCTGTCCTCGTGCCCGGGAAAATCTTCGTGGAACTAAAAACGCGGGAAAAAAAACTACTCCTTCTTTTGAGAAACAATAGTCTAACTCGAATCTCATTTTCTCTCATTTGAAAGGAAATGACGGCAGAAAAATCCCTAGTTTTTGTATCGAGAACGTAACCATTACTTACTGAAGGATAGCAGACATGAAGTAGATAAAAAGATCGTAGGATTGTGCTGGATTAAGTTGGTGGTTCCTACCTAGTCTAGAATCGAGAAGATCAACGATAATATTATAACTGTGATCTGATTTCAAGTATTTTTTTTCGGGTGTGGAACGTAGTCTTAAGAATATGACGTGTCTATATGTTTTGTACAAAAGGATGAAAGTGAAATAAACGATGTATGTTCTTTTTCCTCTGTTATTCATCCTTCAGTCAAAGAAACAAGAAAACATGTTGAACACAGCCACCCATCACTTCACTCGGTTGTAATTGGTACTACCAGCACATGCTGAGATGGGAAAAAATATACATACATAAACATAGGTATATATATGTATATATGCATTTATATTATTAATATATATATAATATATATATATACTTACATACATACATACATACATACATATATATATATATATATATATATATATATATTCCTTACATTACATACATACATCCTTATATATATATATATATATATATATATATATATATATTTATATATATAAGATATACATACATATATATAATATATCTTAGATATATATATATATAGGATACTTACATACATACATACATATATATATATGTATGTATACTACATACATACTACTATATATATATATATATGATCATATATATATAAGATATATCTATATATATGTATCATATCAATACAGATATACTATAATATTATTATATATTAATATATATAGGGATAAATTACCATACATACATACATATATATATATTTATGTAATCTACATACATACATACATAATATTATATATAATTATATATATTTTAGTATGTACGTATATACATACATATATATATATATATATTTATATATATATATATTATATATATAAGATATATATCATACATATATCCATTAATCTGCAAGTCATTTAATATCCTCACACTTGTTGGCCTGGTCAGTAACTCACTGTTGTCCTGATTTCTCCTCTGTGCGCTGGTACGAATCCATGAGAGAATGAAGTTATTATCAAGTTAAAAAAAATCCACTTCGGTTAACACATATGAAAATATATTAATTCCGAGGTAGAACGAATTGAATATTAAAGAACATTTGTAACTTAATGCATGTATATGAATAACAGTAATGGGGAGAAAAAAACAAATCCACAGTTCCGTAAATGTACATATATTCATACATATATTCAAGTTTAAAATTTTAAGGATAGCTTTCGGGAATCTGTTCGGTTTCTCTTATCAATCTGATAAGAGATTGATAAGGGAACCGAACAGATTCCCCAAAAAGCTATCCTTAAAGATTTAAACTTAAATATATGTGCATTTAATAGTAAGTGGATTTGTTTCTCCATTTGAAGACTCGTGCTACTATGAGGATTTTTTAATAACGGTAATGTGACAAAAATTCATAAATATATATATCTATATATATATAGATATATATATATATATATATATATAATATATATATGAATAATTATCACATGACCGTGATTCATATAAATTATTCGAGCTACAAATGTCCTTTAATATCTAATTCGCTCTACCTTGGAACTGATATATTTTCATATAGTAAACCGAAGGGGAATTTTTTGTTTTTTAGTTGATAATAATTTCGTCCCCTCATGAAGGAATCGAACCACCGTCCAGCGGACTGGGACGAAATCAAGACGACAGTGACGTTATCGATTCGGCTAACAAGTATATATATATATATATATATATATATATATATATATATATATATATATATATATATATATATATACACATATCGTATATATAAACTCGTGAGTGCATAGGAAAACTAAGAGCTGGAGCAATGAATGTTCCTACCGATGATGTTGGAGTGGAAGTAGATCAATAGAAGCAGTGATGGTTGGTTTTTTGTTTTTGTTTTGTTTTGTTTGTAAGGTATTTTTACGTTGCATGGAACCAGTGGTCATTCAGCAACGGGACCAACGGCTTTACGTGACTTCCGAATCACGTCGAGAGTGGACTTCTGTCACCAGAAATACACATCTCTCACACCTCAATGGAATGCCCGAGACTCGAACTGGCAGCCACCTAGGTGGCACGCCAACACCATACCAACCACGCTACTGAGGCGAGTATATAATAGGTGAGGTAAGAAAGGAAGCAGGGAGTGTGGAAGACTACTGGGAACAGACCCCATCCGTTATGGAAGCCAAGGTGGGAAAGCGATAGGGGAATGTTGAGCTAACTCCTCCTTTATCCAAGAAGTGTGCTGCTGAATACTAATCACAAAATCTAAGGATTTTCTGGACATTTTTTTTATTTATATAGAATTTTGGCATTATGCCAAGCACTGGGGCAACTGAGGCCATTCAGCGCTGAAACGGAAATTGACAGTGAAAAGGTTTGAAAGGTGTCACAGGAGGGAAACCTCAAAGCAGTTGCACTATGAAACAATTGTTAGGAGAGGGTGGACAGTAAGATGGAAGAAAGAGAATATGAATGGATGTACAGTAAAAGGAATGAAAGTAGCTGCAGCTAGGGGCCGAAGGGACGCTGCAAAAAACCTTAAGTAATGCCTACATTGCACCGAACGAGGTGCACTGACGGCACTATCCCCCTACGGGAGATTTTCTTGACTGTTTGCACAATAAACGCGACACGGGAAGGATTGACAGGGCGAGAAACATACTAGAGATGAACAGAAGTGGTCAAAGGGTTACTATAGGTTGCGAGGTTTGACTACAGAATGATGAGATGGGGCGGTCGTGTGCAAAGAACGGCTGACAACAGGTTGGTGAAGAACGAATCAAATTGAGAAGTGTCAGAGAGAGGGAAGAGACGAAGACCTAGAAGAAGTTGGAGAGATGTTGCGAAAGAGGTACTGGAAAGGAAGGGTCTTAATACTCGGGAGGAGCAAAAATTAGCTCAAGGTAGGTGTAAATGTTGAATTTTTTTTTTTAAAGTCCAAGGTAGGTGTAATGTTGCTTATTTTAAACGCAAGGTAGGTGTAATGTTGCTTTTGTTTGGTTTGCCTCAAGGTAGATGTAATGTTTTTTTTTTTATTATTTTTTTACCTCAAGGTAGGTGCAAATGTTGCTTTTTGTGAGCTCAGGGTAGATGTAAATGTTGCAGGGTGTCCAGGGAGTTCGATGAGATGCTAAGAAGCCTCCTGAGTAGGTGTATGAAGTGTTTAAAGTTGAGGGCGTTTTACTAAACAGGGCAGCCGTTATAGACTGAACGTGACAGTGACTGCCATGTTTTTACTTGTGGGTTACCCTTTCTTAAGGAAAGCGAATTCATGTTAAAAATCTATCTGTCTATTCAAATTTATATAGATAGACTGATTAATGTTGATACACATTTAAAAAGTGGTTGGAGATGAAAGAGAAGGTTTGGCGGCTAGATTAGAGTAACGACGAATGCTTGACTAACAAAGAGTAGAGAGATGATGCTGTTGTAGTCGGCAATACAACGACTGCCTATAATCAAAGGGAAGAGACACCACGAGGTGGAGAACGGATGATTCCGATTATATCCTCCAAGTTTTTGGGAATAATATGAAATTGCTCACGAAAGAAATAGGCCTATAGGCTACAAGGGCATGAAACGATTTGAAATTCAGTTGCTTCGCGAATCAAGCTTCAAGGAAAACGTGAGGAGTTAGATGGTAGGATTAGGTGAGAAATGACACCATAAGTGAAATGACTGAGGTTCCATATTACGATGAGATGCTGATGAAAGGGAGATAGAGCTGGTTTTGGACTTTGGTCCTTGGCACCACCCGGGCCACAATGGTGGTATGTGATGGTACTAGCTATACTCCTGTGGGCGCCCGGAGAGTTGGAAGACCCTGCCCATCCCTGGGTGGGAGCTGCTGGGTTGTGGGCGGACTCCTTTTGCAGAAACCCCGCAGGCGGTTAGAACCATCAGTCCACCGTAGGCATAACTTAAGGATCGCGGCAGCATTCCTTCGGTCCGAAGCTGCAACTCCTTTCATTCCTTTTACTGTACCTCCGTTCATATTCTCTTTCTTCCATCTTGCTGGCCAACCTCTCTTAACAATTGTTTCACAGTGCAACTGCTTTGAGGTTTTCCTCCTGTGGCACCTTTCAGATCTTGCTACTCCCAATTTCCGTTTCAGCGCTGAATGACCTCCTAGGTCGTAGCGCTTGGCCTTCGGCCTAAATTCTATTCCCTTCACAGAGAGCTGACAGAAATGGAAGAATCTGAAGTGAAGAAAGACCCAGGTTGGCTGAGTGAAAATAATGATGGCCAGGTAAGCCACTGGTTGGTAGTTCAAATCCCCCAGGTGAGATGCTATTAATGGCATAATATAGACAGCGAGTGACAATACTGACAAAATTGGTAATACTGACAGACAGTAGGCTGTAAAGTGGTGGTGGAAAGGCATCAGTAGTTTTGACAGTATTATTGGCATTGACAGTAATAGCTACTTAACAGCAATATTAGTATTGAAAATAATGACAGTGCTGAAGGAAAGTGCAGTGACAACACTAATATAAGTGATGACGATATTAGCACGGTAATAGCTATGCAGGCAATATTAAGAGTAAGCAGCGTTAAATAAATTGACAATATGGATTCTGTTGGCAATATTGACAGCTTTAATAGCGCGGCCAGTAATGCCATATCACATGCAGGAATAATATTAAGAATAATAATGACATCTGCGACAGTCCTGACAACGAAGGAATTGGGACTATACTGAGACTGATGGCATCTTTTATATTGCTTGCTATAATATTCAGGTGAACGATGATAGAAGTGGCACTATACTCTGTTTTTTTCCATCTGTCCATCCGCCTGTGGTGTTTGCGCATGGTAACACTGCGTCCAGGGCTTTAAATAATATCCTATTTCGAATATTAACGGTGTTGTATGGTAACACTGCGTCCAGGGCTTTAAATAATATCCTGTTTCGAATATTAACGGTGTAATTCGCATACAGTAAATTATTAAAACACTTTTCAGTTGCAAATGTACACCCAGATATCCTTTTATTACCTAAAACTTACACATAGCGTAACTATTTAAGGCTCGGGACGCAGTGTTACCATGCGGAAACACCACAGGCGGATGGACAGATGGAAAAAAACAGAGAATAGATATGATGGTGGAAATAGTAAAGCTGCCAGTATTGACACAATGATCCTGTTGACAAGATAGACATTCCCTACGATATTCATAAGATAATCTCTCTCTCTCTCTCTCTCATTATTTATTTTCGGCGAAACCGGTTGGACTGTCAACCAGAAGTGAAAGTTATGCTGTATTCTTTATAGGGAACCGGTTTTTCACGGCCGACCTTGGCGGCTAAACCAACTATTTCATTTTTTGTCAATCCCTTCATCGTATTCCCATCCTCCTCCTCCTCCTCTTCTTCTTCTTCTTTTTCCGAAGAGTATTAGGATGGTGGTTGACCCTATTCGAGAAGGGCGCCCTGCTCGCACCGCCGCCTTATTCTGCCTACTACTTATGCGGTCTTGTCTTCACGCGAAATAGCCATTTTGACAGTGGAAATGTTGGCGGCAGAGGCGTTTGCAACCCTTGAAATATTGTTCAGTGGCAATATTGGCGGAAGAAGCGTTTGCAACCGCTGAAATATTGTTCAGAAGGGACAAGTGTTCGTATTAGAACACTCTCAAGAACAGAGTACCTATGCAAAACAAGAGAAAACGTAGAAGCGAATGACAAACAGCAAATAAGCAAAGATGAACCGACAAAGAAACGAATACGTATGTGCCAGTGCTTGCAAGAACAGCGATGTCGTAAAAGGTAGTATCATAACTACAGCATCAGGTAAATTGGCGGCGTGACAGCGCCAATAAAAAGTGAAAGTTCCCAAAATAAACACTCATTTTTTTCTCCTTCTCCTGGAAACACGATGAAACCGCAAAATTCGCAGTTATTTGCGGAAGGGAAAGGAAGAGACGAAAGGCGCCTGGGAAATATAAAGCAAACTCCGTCATTCCGTAAGTGTGAGAAATCGTGTGTAAATAGACGCTGGAAAAATACACCACATTTCGTGGTCCGATATAGAAAAAGACGAAGGAAAAAAAGGAAAAAAAACTACGTTTCTCTTACAAGGAATGATACGTCTCGCGGTGTTACACACTGGAAAATAAATAGATACATATTGCACTGCATATAATAGAGATAATTTTGAATGAACCCTGAGTCTATTAATGAAAAAGACCTGAAAGATATTTTGAGCAAGAGCACCGTTGGGCCTGGTCAGTAGTTGGATGGGTGATTACCAAGAAGGTAGACACATCTTGTCAGACCATAAGCCCTTTGAGTATCTTTTGTTTGTTTGGTGTTTTTACGTTGCATGGAACCAGTGGTTATTCAGCAACGGGACCAACGGCTTTACTTGACTTCCGAACCACGTCGAGAGTGAACTTCTATCACCAGAAATATACATCTCTCACACCTCAATGGAATGCCCGAGAATCGAACTCGCAGCCACCCAGGTGGCAGGCCAAGACCATACCGACCACGCCACTAAGGTGATAAAAGTATCAATAGGGCATAGGGCTAGCATCCCCACCCCTTGACTACATGATGAACACCTCAAGGGTAACACTTTGTTGCGCTCACGCAGTTAACAAACCTCCGATACAGAATAATTACTTAAAGTTCAAACCTCTTTTATGACTTGTGTGGGACAATTGGTAGTGCCTGGGCATGTCATTTGAGAGACCGGGGTTCGATCCCGATGTGAGTTCGAATTTCATTTCTGTGAAGCACGTGTTCATTAGCTCCCACCAATATATATATATATATATATATATATATATATATATATATATATATATATATATATATATAATCTTACATTCAGGTCGTAGTGTTTAAAACAATAGAAAATATAAAAATTGAGAACAGACTGATCTAACAAATTTACAAGAAATTAAATAAATTTTGATAAATGAAAAAACGTTATGATAGAGGAAAATAAAAATCAGAGCTCTAAAAGATAAAGTCTGGTACCTAATTAAGTTATTAGATCACTGCAAGAATTATAAGACAATTTTCACACGAATAATCTAAATAGATGTTCCAGCATCCAATGACCACCTCTCTCCATTCTGCGATCATGAATTGAGGTAACTTGTTCATTCACTACAAAAAAAATACTGGCAAACCTTTAACTTGAAAAAAAATAAAAAAAAAAAGTTCATTCAGCTTTCAGCTCCAGCAGTCAGGTTAAATCCCGATTTTTATTTTCCGCTATGATGATGTATTTTTAGTTTTGTAAAAAAAAATTTAGATGATTTATTTACAACCCTGATGATGGTTATCCACTGTTATATTCGTTGTCAATATTCGGAATTACTGACACCCCAACTTTGCAGTTAACACACACACACACACACACACACACACAACACACACACACACACATATATATATATATATATATATCTATATATATAAAGAGAGAGAGAGAGAGAGAGAGCGAGCAGAGAGAGAGAGAGGGAAGCAAGTGAAAGAACATTCGACTCCTTACCTTACTATATAAATATATATATATATATATATATATATATATATAATATATATATATATAGATATATATATACATATATATATCATAATATATACATATATATATATATATATCCATATATATATATAATATCAATAACCACTAATAATAATAAAGGCTTGCTTTTTCGTGGCTTCAAATCTCTAGCTTTTACGGTTTATAATGACAAATTTCAGGTACATAACAATTCAACAAAAGAATCATTATCTGGCGCGTGCGCTTTCGCCCACACATACACATGGAACCATTTTATATCTTGTATCGCTTTTAATTCTCGAGATATGTACGTATAGCTACATCACGAGAATTAACAGCAATATAAGATACAAAGTAGTTCCGTGCGTGTGTGTGTGAGCGAAACGTAATGTAGGCCTACATGGATTTTGTCATCATAAACCGTAAGAATAGGAATTAGCGACCACGAACAAAGGAAACCCATTCTTCTTCTTCTTCTTCCCAGCTTTATCCCTATTCGGGGTCGCCGTTTTTAATGAATCTCTTCCATCTACCTCTGTCCTGTGTCACTTCCTCCCGTACTCCCTCCTCCCTCATATCATCTCTAATGCAATCTCTCCACCTGGTCTTAGGTCTTCCTCGCCTTCGTGTTCCATCCACCTCCACGTCCATCACTTCTCTTTATTGTTCTTAAATCAGGAGTCGAATGTTCACTTCGCTTCTCCCCTTCTCTTTACTACAACCGTTTTGTCTTAGTCCTCTTTTTTTTTCTGTCCAAAGTGCTTCACGATGCCAAAGACGGATGGCAAGTGCCGGGAGTCACAGGGGTCAAACGAGGGCTTGAAACTAGGTCTGAAACAAGGTCTGAAAGGGAGAGAGAATGAAGGTAGTATAGGGAGGTAAAGTGTGACGGAGCGCGCCATAGCTCAGAGTTTCGGCGTCCCTCCTCCGGTGAAAGTAGAAAATGAGCAGAAGAGGAAGAACAAACAGGACTGTCACAGTTCAGAGAGAGAGAGAGAGAGAGAGAGAGAGAGAGAGAGAGAAGAGTTATGTAATTTAGGCTGACAAGCCAAGCACTGGGGCACTTTTGTTCCATTTAGCCGGAGTGGGTCTATGGCATAATAGAAATCGACAAAATAAAGGAGAAGTAACAATAACTTTTGTTCCATTTAGTCGGAATTGGTCTATGGCAAAACAGAAATCGAGAAAATAAAGGAGACGTAGCAATCAGAAAGGCTGGACAGCAAGACCAAAGAATGGATTTGTTTGTTTGAATGGTGTTTTTACGTTGCATGGAACCAGTGGTTATTCAGCAACGGGACCAACGGCTTTACGTGACTTCCGAACCACGTCGAGAGTGAACTTCAATCACCAGAAATACACATCTCTCACTCCTCAATGGAATGGCCGAGAATCGAACCCGCGATCACCGAGGTGAGAAGCAAAAGAATGTAGGCAGAGTAAAAGTTCAAAAATAAATGACTTGTCTGTTAGTGTATTATGGCAAAGATCATGCGATGAAACCGGCAGCAGGAAAGACTGTTAGTATTCAATCATACAGAAGCAAACTTTTGACGTTACCATGGAAAACGACCAACATGATCGTGAAAGACAATAAAAGGTTGGATATATATGTTTATATGTGTGGACAAAACCACAAATGTAAGTTGATTAAAATGCATCATATTCTTTATGTCTGTTGGGTGAGGGTCCAAACCTGGCATTTTAGTTCTTTCGAGACCTTACAGTTCTTACAGAGTACCTGTCCTCTATTAAGCCAGCATATTTAATTCTAAACCAACCACCATAAACTTCCCAAGGAACAAAGGATGTCGTCATTATGTTCACTACCAAAGACTTTAACTATGTCATGGATAGTTATCGAGTCGAGTTATGCATTTTCACCCTAAATTGTGGGAAACTTTGTATAACTCAGCGGGAAGACTGAGAGATTGTACACTTAAAGTTACAAGGGTAACTCCTTCCACTGAGAATGTTTTCGGGTAAAAGGGTAAATAGTAAAGGATATGGACTGTTAAGCACGCAATCTAAGGAAATAAATTCACTACCAGGTAAAAGTAAACTATAGGTAAGTTCAATTAGCCTAAAGACTCAGAGTAAATTAAACCAAGGCCATAAGAATACTAGGCAAGTTCAATTAGGCCAGAGAATTCACGTTAGTTTCGACCAGGTTAAAGTCAAGTCAAGGCAAAATGAGTAAAAGAAAAAAAAAAAGTCAATGTGAAGGCAGACCTAATTTGGGCTCCACAAGTGATGCTTTTGTTTAGTGATGATATCAATTTATTTTGTTTTATCTGTGAAATATTTATCGTATACATAAAGTACTTGACTCTGAGTAAGGCAATACTATAGAAATAAAACTATAGATGTCCCTAGTCAAATTCTTTTAAGGACTTATCTATTTTTATGAATGAAACCATCAGGTTAAAGTAATGAAACATCTGTATTAATAATGACAAAAATATTCATATTTAAATATACTTTTCACGTAATAAAGTTTCAAATTCAATTAAATTTGATTTAAATATATAGTGAATAGAAAAAGGGGAAATAACTAAAATTGAATACAATATTTTCAAAAAAACGATTGAAATTATTTTGGTAACGGTGCAAGATGTCGTCTGCACAACCGATAGAAAACAATAAATGAAAGCTATAATCACAACGATTGTGCAGTACTCAACCGAGGAAAAGCGAGTTTTGTATTTTCGACAAAATGTTTTTGCTCGTTCTTTATTCTCATAAATCTAGTAGTGTGTTTCATCGCAAGTTAATGATCCGGTTAGGATTTCTGAACTGCGTGACCGATCAACAGTCCAAAATGACGTCGTCGATAATATTCATCCTACACTTTTGCATACATGCAGCTTACAAAATAAATGTTAAATCTAATCCCATGTAAAAATAATGCTAAATGAATTTCTGTATTTGTTTTGAGTAAACTATAAAATAAAATCCCATGCTTCAGAAACAAACGAATTAAAAAAAAAAAAAAGTTCCCCTCCCTCACTAGCTAGAGCGTTCAAAAGACAATTTGATACTATTCAAGCAGGTTCTTCAAACAACATTCCATAAACAAAAGGACTATGATCATTGAGGAAAATACTTTTCCTCATTGGCTGTTCCATCTTCGACTGTAATCGGTAGTTGCTCATATACCAAATACGTTTTCAACTGCCCTATATATGGAATATATTCTACAGTCTTCTGTTCACAAACAGACGATGCAAAGCGTTATATACAAATTTTATGATGACGAGTTAGTTGCTGTCTTATGCCAACGATCATTTGATGTAGGTAGCAGCAGCAGCAGCACGAAGGAAAGGAACGCAAAGTTTTCATTCATGGAAACGCAATGGTATGATCAACAACCAATCAGGACTGGTCAAGATGGTGAAAATCATTGAGAGGATAGATATTTCATGCCTACAGAAAGTTGCCCCCAATTTTAATGCCATTTTTGGTGCTACTATAGCAGACGGTCTATACCTATGTGTCGCTATTATAGTAGACTGTCTACCTGCGTGTTTCTACACTGTTTCGTCGTGTTTAGTACTAGCTCCTATAGTAACCCCCTACTATAGTAGGCGGTCTACCTCGGAGATCAATAATGTGCTTCGCTGTGTTCAGCACTAGCTCCTTGTTGCTCAAAAGTGATCAAGTGCACGTAGCGACATTTGATGCCCGAGGATTTATATTAGATTCATATCAACCTTGCATTTGATGCCTAGGGCAGTCCCCTACGACGCTCCTGATTGGCTGTTGATAAGCCAATCACAGGGCTGGAAGTGGAAAATCTCAGTCTCTCTCGAGAGTTCACATAGGCAGGATTATGTCTTTCAACCGTATACCTAAGGAACATAGATCCTAACAGCGCCTTAGTGGCGTGGTTGGTATGGTGTTGGCGTCCCACCTCGGTGGTCGCAAGTTCGATTCTCGGCCATTCCACCGAGGAGTGAGAGATGTGTATTTCTGGTTATAGTTCACTCTCGACGTGGTTCGGAAGTCACGTCAAGCCGTTGGTCCCGTTGCTGAATAACCGCTGGTTCCATGCAAAGTAAAAACACCATACAAACAAACAAACATAGATCCTACCCATGTGAACTCTCTAGAGAGACTGAGAGTTTCCAACCTGAGACTGACTTTTCATATTAACAGCCAATCAGGAACGTCGTAAGGGATGGGCCTAGACATCGGTGTAGAAACACGCAGGTAGACCATCTACTATAATGGAAACACGCAGGTAGACCGTCTACTATAATGGAAACACGCAGGTAGACCGTCTACTATAATGGAAACACGCAGGTAGACCGTCTACTATAATGGAAACACGCAGGTAGACCGTCTACTATAATGGAAACACGCAGGTAGACCATCTACTATAATGGAAACACGCAGGTAGGACCAGTCTACTATAATGGAAACACGCAGGTAGGCCATCTACTATAAATGGAAACACGCAGGTAGACCGTCTACTATAATGGCAAATACGCAGGTAGGCCATACTGGACTGCATAATGGAAACACGCAGGTACACCCGCTACTATAATGGTAAAAACTCAGGTAGACATCTACTATAATGGAAACACTCAGGTAGACCATCTACTATAATGGAAACACTCAGGTATGGGCCATCTACTATAATTGGAAAACACTCAGGTAGACCATCTACTATAATGAAACACGGCAGGTAGACCATCTACTATAAAATGGAAACACGCAGGTAGACCGTCTACTATAATAGAAAAACTCAGGTAGACCAATCTACTATAGACAACAGTAGACCATCTACTATAGAAAACACTCATGTAGACATCATACTATAATAGAAACACGCAGGTAGACCGTCTACTATAATGGAAACACTCAGGTAGGACCATCTACTATAGAAACAACCAAGGTAGCATCTACTATAATGGAAACACGCAGGTAGACCGTCTACTATAATGGAAAAACACTCAGGTAGACCATCTACTATACCAAAAACACTCATGTAGACCGTTCTACTATAATGGAAACACTCAGGTAGACCATCTACTATAATAGAAACACGCAGGTAGACCATCTACTATAATGGACCTCAGGTAAACCGACAATGCAGGTAGACGTCTACTATAATAGAAAACACGCAGGTAGGCCATCTGACTATAATGGAAACACGCAGGTAGGGGACCATTTTCTAATTAATAAATACGTCAAGGTAGGATTCTACTATAATGGAAACACGCAGGTAGGACCTATTACTATATGGAAAAAACACCAGGTAGACCTTCTACTATAATGAAAAACACTCGTTAGACCATCTAACTTATAATGAAACACGCAAGGTAGACCATCTACTATAATAGAAATACGCAGGTAGACCATCTACTAATGAAACACTCAGGTAGACCATCCTACTTAATAGAAAACACGCAGTAGGGACCATCTCTATAATGGAAACACTCAGGTAGACCATTCTACTATAATGGAAACACTCAGGTAGAAAACGTCTACTATAATGGAAACACGCAGGTAGACCATCTACTATAAATAGGAAACACTCAAGGTAGGTACCGTCACTACTATAATATAAACACGCAGGTAGACCATCTACTATATGGAAACACGCCGGTAGAACCACTTACTAATAATAGAAACACGCAGGTACAGTAGAAAACCGGGGGTCTACTATGGGAAACCACTCAGTAACCATCTACTTATAATAGAAACACGCAGGTAGACCATTCTACTATAATAGAAACACGCTATGGGTAGACCATCTACTATAATGGAAAACACTCAGCGGTAGACCGCGTCTACTATAATAGAACACTCAGGAGACCATCTACTATAATGAAACACCGCAGGTAGACCAGTCTACTATAATAGAAACACTCAGATAGACCACTCTACTATCAATGGAAACACGCAGGTAGACTATCTACTATAATCGAAACACTACGCAGGTAGACCATCTACTAAATCAAACACGCAAGGTAGAAACATCTACTATAATCAAAAAACGCAGGTAGACCATCTACTATAATGAAACACGCAGGTAGACCATCTAACTATAATAGAAACACTCAGGTAGACCATCTTACTATAATAGAAAAACACGCAGGTAGAACCGTCTACTATAAAATAGAAACGCAGGTAGACCATTCTACTATATAGAAACACGCAGGTTAGACATCTACTATAATAGAAAAACACGCAGGTAGACCGCTACTATAATAGAACACACGGCAGGTAGGACCATCTACTATAATAGAAAACACGCAGGGTAGGGAACCGTCTACTATATAGAAACACTCAGGTAGGAACAATACTATAATAGAAACACGCAGGTAGCCCATCTGCCTATAATAGGAAACACGCAGCGTAGACCATCTACTAATAGAAACACTCAGGTAGACCATCTACTATAATGGAAACACTCAGGTAGCCATCTACTATAATGGAAACACCGCAGGTAGACCGCCGTCTACTATAATGGACTCAGGTAGACCTTCTACTATACTATAGAAAAACACTCAGGTAGGACCATCCTACTATAAAACCATGGAAACACGCAGGTAGACCATCTACTATAATATAGAAAACACGCAGGTAGACCATCTACTATAATAGAAACACGCAGGTAGACCGTCTACTATAATAGAAAAACACTCAGGTAGACCATCTATAGAATAGACACGCAGGTAGACCGTCTACTTATAATATAAAACACGCAGTAAGACCATCTAAAAAAAAAAAACTATAATAGAAACACTCAGGTAGACCATCTACTATAATAGAAACACGCAGGTAGACCATCTACTATAATGGAAACACGCAGGTAGACCATCTACTATAATAGAAACACTCAGGTAGACCATCTACTATAATGGAAACACGCAGGTAGACCATCTACTATAATGGAAAACACGCATTGGTAGACCATCTACTATAATGGAAACACGCAGGTAGGACCATCTACTATAATAGAAAACACGCAGGTAGACCATCTACTATAATAGAAACACTCAGGTAGACCATCTACTATAATAGAAACACGCAGGTAGACCATCTACTATAATAGAAACACTCAGGTAGACCATCTACTATAATGGAAACACGCAGGTAGACCATCTACTATAATAGAAACACGCAGGTAGACCATCTACTATAATGGAAACACGCAGGTAGACCATCTACTATAATAGAAACACGCAGGTAGACCATCTACTATAATGGAAACACGCAGGTAGACCATCTACTATAATGGAAACACTCAGGTAGACCATCTACTATAATGGAAACACGCAGGTAGACCATCTACTATAAGGAAACCACTCAGGTAGACCGTCTACTATAATGGAAACACGCAGGTAGACCATCTACTATAATGGAAACACTCAGGTAGACCATCTACTATAATGGAAACACGCAGGTAGACCATCTACTATTGTAGCTCCGAAAATGGCATTAAATATCGCGTGTTTTGTACTTTCAAACGCTCGGTGTCTATCAGTTGTAGCATAGGCTAGGCCAGTGACACGTAAGCTACAGCCAGAAAAAGGAAAGCCTGCGTTATTCCTGTATGCCTAATTTTATACCCGATAAACTCTCCGTAGGGGTTTAGTGCCGTCCATGGACTTCACACGGTGCACTGCAGGCACTACTATTTATAGTGTGTGTTTGCAGTGTCCGCTCTGCCCTGACCATACTTTCATTGTCGCTATTTCACGAGCTGCTCTTTACACACTCAAATATTAAGCCACAAAATACCCTTTAGTATCACCTTCACCTCACCTACACCCGAATGGAATATAAATGTTAATTCGTACTCCATTCCAATATGTAGAAGTTCGGGTACGGGGGTTAACAGTAACCAATCAAACGAAAATCTGAGAAAAGCAAACGACCGCTTTGGTGAGGGTACGTTCTTTCTCAACGAAAATCGTGTCTCACCTGGTCGAGGACACGCCTCGTTTCACCGTTACTGTTTTTTTTTTTTTTTTTCTGCTCCGTAAACACGATTTCTGTCACGTTGTATTATCCGACGCCTCCCTCGGCCCTCAGCCAGAATAAATAAAAGGCTTCTGCTATGACCTTGGCCTCTGATCTCGGAAAGGTCAAATCCCTATCACATGTTATTTTTTTTTACTATTAAGCACAGAGAACACGACCGACAACAATTTCGTGCAGGTGAAGGGAGAGAGAATGTCTTCTAGGCCAGAGCGCCCGTTGAATGGGCTTAACCATAACACTTTGACGTTTGCAAGTCTGTGTTCGTACATGTGGAGGGGGAGGCAAAAGAGGTTTGTGGGTTGGGTTTTGGTTGAGGTGGGGGCGGGGGGGGGGGGAGTGGGAGGCTGTGATGGGCAGCTGATTGATTTGTTCAATTAGCCCTTTCATTTTAGAAGGCTAATGAAGAGGTTATCTTAACGTTATAGCGAGGTGCACCTATAATCTGTTTAGTCCTTATAAAAAAATCCAAACATGTCCAAATCAGTGGTATGAAGGAAACAGTCCCTAGGTACCAAACTCATTAACAATTAATCACACGAAATGGAAGACTTTCATCATCACCTATTTCATTGTATGAATCAAGCGGGAAGGGCACACGTAATATATTGCTTTGTCTACCCAGGTGGTTTTATTTCTTTGGATATATCGAACTCGTGATCATTGACGTTGTCAACTTCATGAAGAATGAGAGATCCCTTCATTCATTTGTTTGGTTTCATGCACAACCCTCCCTCCACAGGGATGATTCCCTCTATGGCGACTCTCTGTACGTTTTCTAAATAAGTTGCTTCTTATATTTTATAATTGTCTTTTAGTGTTGGTGTGACATTCCTAAGGCAAGAGTTAGTATTTCGGTTCATACATAAGCATACTCATGTATATGTTAAGTATATCTGAGTTTAACCAGACCACTGAGCTGATTAACAGCTCTCCTAGGGCTGGCCCGAAGGATTAGTTATTTTTACTTGGCCAGGAACCAATTGGTTACCTAGCAACGGGATCTACAGCTTATTGTGGGATCCGAACCACATTATGTTGAGAAATGAATTTCTATCGCCAAAAATAAATTCCTCTGGGTCCACACTGGCCGAGCCGAGAATCGAACTTCGGACCACCGGATTGGTAGCCGAGCGCGAAATCCACTCGTCCAACGCGGAACTTACTCGTGTATAATTATACTACATGTCAGCTGCCCGACATCCCCGCTTTTTCTTCAGAAGCGAGAATATTTGTTGGGTAGATCTAGGGTACCTATCCGCGGTGGCACTATGGCAATTGACGTTTTCCTATGTTATTTTACTTACTGAACAAGAATTTAAAGTCATATTTATTTGGACGACTGTAATTAACCCCCCGGGGCCAGTACTAAAACACTGCGAAATACATTGGACGCCCCAATCCCTAGTGGATGTCGTATTGGCGGTTACGTTTCTTGCAGGGTAATTCTAAAGAATAGTTCCCTACGAACTGCAAGGAACGTAACCGCGGATACGACATCTACTAGGGATTGGGACCGTCCAATGTATTTCTCCGTGTTTTAGTAATGGCCCCTGGCGGTTAATTACAGTCGTCCGAATAAATATTACTTTAAATTCTTGTTCAGTAAGTAAAATAACATAGGAAAACGTCAATTGCCATAGTCTAGGCCACCGCGGATTGCTTCTGTAGAAATACCATTTGATGAACATTGAGCACCAAGACTATACAACAAAATACCGCCCGAGGTGAAAATCATACAAGAAGAAAACACCCTCGATCTCTCACCTGAAATCTCTGGGATGGCTTTCCCTCTTACAAAATACCGAACACCATCTTTCTCACTTATCTTAAGACCCAAAGCAGCACTTCCAGTCAAAGTCTCATGCAGTGAGGGATTTAGAACACTTTTCATTGGATGGGTGCACCTCAGGATTATCATTATATATATATATATATATATATATATATATATATATATATATATATATATATAGATATATATATATATGTGTGTGTGTGTGTGTGTGTGTGTGTGTAACATGTACACACATACGGTATATACATATCAATATTTATGTGTACACATAAATAATGATACACATAGTAGTAAAAGTAGTTGTAGTTGTTGAAATAATAATTAAATGAGCAAATGTTTTTACTAACAATGATTTATTGAAAGAAAACAATGTTCTTTTATTCATATCCACGAGGGAATGTGGCCACAAGACCAGGCGCCCCACACCCGCTATATTCGCCACTGGTCTCATGTGGTTTAGCAACCAAACTATACAGTTTTAAGCACGTGACCAACTCATTAGTTGGCAGCTGAAGTTCGTCAACCAAAAAATTTGTAGAGTCTACGTCCTTATTCTCCCCCCAAAACAGTGTAAAATGTATTTTTCCATAATTCGAGGAGCAGAATTCAACCCAAATCCCAACCTTGTTAAACGGTAAGTCCGCCCTTTATAATTCACGAGTCGATGACAGCACAGCTTCTTGACCATTCCAAGTTGCTGATATTTAGACTTCAAATCTACAGCTGCTGCGTCACCTTCCATTCTGCGTCATTCCCTTAAGGTCTCACCACACACATCAGTAGCATATCCCCAGTCTGACACTACAGACTTGTCCAGCTCTCTAAAGTCCAGCACTGGTCTAACTTTAATTTTAATTGGCTGCTCAAAAGCCATTAAAGGCAAAGACCCCATCCTTGTCCCAGGGGAGCAAAATACCATCTTCAGTCCATCTATCTACGTCTTTCTCAAACTCCCTTCACCTCCATTCATCCCATCCTTCATCATGACAATTAATCTTATTCGTCAACTTTTTTTTTCTTCTTTGACGAACCACTCCAATGTCCATTGAATCCCATCAAATATTGACACCAAATCTTTATCTTTAATCGTAATAACACTGAAAAGTACCCCATCTGTTAGCCATAGCACCACACTCCGAGTTATCACCTATTACTGAACATCTTGCCTTACAAAACAAACTTTGCTGCAGCCACTGTAACACCTCCAAACCCATTGATTGCATTCATACCCAAAACTAAATCAATATTATCGATTAGTTTCTCAGCACTAAAGCAGTTACAGTAATTGTAACATTATTAATACTCAATTTTACACAAGTTTCACCTTTACACAAAATCTCGTTCCCATCAAAGGCAGTTTTGACCCTTCCTCCACTAAATGTGAATCAAGAACTGTAGGCAGAACAACCTGTGTCCACTAAGCCTATCACAGAATACCTATGCACCTCCAATTTAACAAATGATAACCTCGAATGGGGAGCCCTTACACCTCTGAGGGGGAAGCTGTTGGTGCACCTGTCCCGAATCATAGTTGGTACACCTGTCCCGAATCACATCGAGAAGAAATATGATCAGACTTATTACACAGAAAGCACGCAACTGGTTTTCGGTCCTTACAAGAACGCTGAGTAAGTGGACTTCCACATCCATAACACTGACCGCTGATTTCACAAAAAACCTACTGAACTCATTTGCTTTACTTCCAACAGACTTGGGCCTAGATGTACTCAAAAGCAGCAACATAACTGAATGTATTAGAAATCAATATTCTCGCTCTGCTAATAATTTCACTCTTTGTCATTCTCTGTATTCTAGGTAGCTGTTGCAATGATGCACTGACTTGACTATACTCTGTTTTTTTCCATCTGTCCATCCGCCCGTGGTATTTGCGTATGGTAACACTGCGTCCCAGGCTTTAGATAGTTACCCAATATGTAGGTTTTAGGTAAATAAAAGGATATCATGGTGTACATTTGCAACTGAAAAGTGTTTTAATAATTTACTGTATGCGAATTACACCGTTAATATTCTAAATAGGATATTGTTATTATTGTTGAATGTAAGCTGAATGTAACTATCTAAACCCAGGACGCAGTGTTACCATACGCAGACACCACAGGCGGTGGACAGATGGAAAAAAACCCAATATAGGCATACCAATCACAAATGTTAACCTTACTATGTGTTCCAACCCATCCACCTTAAACCTAGCCAACCCCGCCAACCTTCTTTATTCATTTGCAAAAACGTCTATCTGCTCACCCGTCCACTTTGAATGAGTTAACTCCACAAATGCTACAAAAGCTCCATCTGAAAAGGCTTTTATCAATAATTCTTGTCTTTTTACTATCACTTTGGTCATCTCCTTTCATTTCCAAATATAAAGTCAACACATCACCCTCCAGAAGCAATGGCATAAATGGAGCCATCCTTCTCTTTCTTAAGCCTATCGACCAATTTTTTTACCTTTTTAAACTAAGCAATTAATCTCCTTCGCCCTTATTAGCTTAGTCATATCAGTTGAGATATTCGTTGCCATCTTTTTAACCAACACTGCCTAGATAGCTTGTAGGTTAAAGTAACACGAAAAATGTATAATCAAAAACTCACCTTCTTAGACTTCAGTAAGGGGCATTAATCCCGGAGTAAACTTTACACCCTTAGAGAACAACCCTCTAAGCAACAGACTGGGACTTAATCCCCGCCCAATCCCCAAGACGGCAGCAAAGTCATTATTGTTGTAAGAATGATCACAGTTGGCTTAATTTCATGTTAGCTCATCGGCCTTAGATTACTTGCGCTTGTAGTTAAAAAAGAAGGAGAGAGAGAAAAAAAAGGTGGCATTAATATCGCTTACCACAAAATAGTTGCCAGATATCACTATCTTGAAACTTGTTTTTCCAGAAATATATATATATATATATATATATATATATATATATATATATATAATATATATCTATATATATATATATATATATACTTGATTCGTCAGCAGTTTCATTGAAAAAAAAAACTCTGAATTTCTTAAAACAATGATGGGGCGAAGGAGGTGATAATTCCCTTTACATAAATGGACGGGCAGTACCTATAGCGTAAGTTTGTTTCCAAGAGAGGACGAGACGTTGTTTTTCTTTAGCTTCAGGTAACGTGGTTTTATTTTTATTTAACATAGATTTTACTTTATTTTATTTATTTTTGAAAATTAAACAGCATTTCTTTTCAGTGGTAGGCTATGTGCAAATAAGCTTGCCATGGTAACACCTATGAGACAAACTATCAGAATTCGAGTTCCGGTCATTTTTAGCAGGCAGTCGAAACCCAGAGAATATTTCCCGCCTTAACTATATATATTATAGTGGTGGTGCTGCTTGGGATGAAAATTAACTGCTATGAATGAGGGAATAGTTAGGAAAGGCTAAATTTTTACGTTTTCTATTGTTATTCAATACCATTCAAAGAAAACGTAAATTAAGAATGAGAGATACTAAGTCATTATTTGAAGTAAGTTTTGTTGATAATGGTAAAGGCAAACATCTCTCGTTACAAGCATGCACAGAAATACACACTAATACAGGAAATGATAGATAAAAAGAGTATTAGCTAATTTTACCTGTAAATTATCACTAGAACTTTGAAATATAGGCAGTGGTCTACCCAAAAATCTAGATACTAGGTAGAACTACAATTCGAGTAGTGAGATAAACTTTAGTCTATCTCCAAAGGGCGCCCTTAGTAAGAGAGATGCCATCCATTGTTTCCATAACTTAAGGAAACATAGATAAGACTCACATGAATTCTTTCGCTATATCGAAAAAAACACCAACAAGCAGCCAACTAGGAAACATTTCATCGATAGTATTTGCAAATGTATTCTTCTTGTTAACGTCGATGTTTCATTCGTGCTTACATCAAATTTTATTCGGTATTTTATTTTGAAAATAAAATAGCTTTTCATAAAATAGTTTTACGCTTTGTAGGCAGTGGTTACCATGGTAACAAATAAAGGAAAACAAACCATAATTTGCTAGCAGCAGCAAATAGAAACTCAGGATGTATTTTCTACCTTAACTTTTATATTACATCCAGAGTTCCACTCACTCAATGCGTCGCTTTTTGGAAAAAAATGTAAGCGTTTCTAAATTTTTTAAATTCTAGAATCTTTTGATAGCAATTTGCAACATAATTAAAGAAACTAATCTCTTGAAATAATTACTGTAATGACTTTAAGAAAAAAAAGAAAGAAAAAAAAAAAAACTCCCTTAGCGAAAGATTGATTTCCTCCATCCAACATTAGTACAGGACAAAAGGAGCCTTGAACGCAAAACTGTTCAACATTGGTATAAGCCTCCATAAGCCTATACTAGGCAAAAATGCCGCGAACTCAACTCAGACTGTCCCTTGTTAATATTAGTTCTAAATTCGAATTTGTTCACTGTACCCGGTGTAGAGTGTGACATTATTGAAAAAAAAAAAACAAAAAAAAAACACGTACAACAAATATATAGGAAAAAAAAAAAAAGCTTCCAGTGTGCCAAGCAAGGGCGCCCTAGACGCAAGTTCATTTTCTTCATCAGTACAAGGAGCTCTGGACGCGAGAAGCATTTCTAGGCTGCGGTATAGGGCGCCCTTTACGTAACTCGGATTTCTCATATTTGGTACAGGGCGCCCTGGAAATATCCTCGGCCATTAAGTACAGGCCGCCCTGTACACAATTCTGATTTCTCATATTCGGTACAGGTCGCCCTGGAAATAACCTCGGCCTAAATGAATTGCCGAACTAACTCCCACAGAAAGAGCGGTTGGGGTTGTACAGATGAACTGTATGCATAGTGCTTCGTATTACCGTCTGTTACCTCTTTCAAATAAACACCATATTCTTTGGAAGCTTGAATTTTAAGTTAGTGGCCCCTGTTCGTTATGAACAGGGATGGTTCATATTCTGAATAATAATCAACAATAATGAGAAATATGGAGATACATGTGGAGTTAGTAAAATGATTATTTGATTTGATTTATATACATTTGCGGCATGATGCCAAGCACTGGGGCAATTGAGGTCATTCAGCGCTGAAACGGAAATTGACAGTAAAAGGTTTGAAAGGTGTAACAGGAGGAAAACCTCAAAGCAGTTGCACTATGAAACAATTTTTAGGAGAGGGTATACAGTAAGATAAGGAGAATGTGAATGGAGGCACAGTAAAGGGAATGAAAGTAGCTGTAGCTAGGGGCCGAACGGACGCCGCAAAGACCCTTAAGTAATGTCTACATTGCACCGAATGAGGTGCACGACGGCACTAGCCCCCTACGGAGATAAAATGATTATGATTGTAAGTGAAAGAATGGATTAGATCGCATTAATACGGTTTGGATTGCAGGACGATGTGTTGTTGAAAAGAGGTGTATATAATAACCTGTAGCTACAGATTATGACACTTCTTTGAACTGATTCTATTTAAAACAAATTTACGTAAAATTAGTGCATGGGGATATGAATGCAAACCCTAAAAATATCGAAGTAGTATCATTTTTAGTAAGTTTGGGACACTGGATCCCCTCAACCCAGTTCTTTAACTGCTTGGGATTTATTCACTATTCTAGGAGTCAATCTTGACTGCAAATTCTCTTTGAGATAAGTCTACTTATATATCTCGTTTTCAGTTGCTCTTAACAATCGGTGAACTGAGAACATCTTGTACTAATTCTTTTATTCCTCTCCTTATTGAATACCGCTCGTTTGGTCTTCAACAGTTGACCTGCATCAAAAGTTGCTGAATAAATGTTTATTTGATTGAATTTCTTATACATGGTCTTGATATTAAATATCAGCCCTGTCTTCCATTACCTCATTGCTTTGTTTGTTTGTACTGTGCTTTTACGTTGCATGGAACCAGTGGTTATTCAGCAACGGGACCAACGGCTTTACGTGACTTCCGAACCACGTCGAGAATGAACTAATTGCTGGATAGAACCTTTACCAAAATTCTGATCAGGGGTGGCATTCATATCTACTCCGATTATACCATCCAATACCTTGTAATAGCTAAACGGTTGATTCTAAAAGTTTTGCCTTTTCTTCTGTGAGGTTCAGTACTAAACAGTTTTCTAGAAATTTTGTTTCTGTTGTGACCAAGATGGATGATCTTAAATCCTTTCGTTGAATCGTTGGAATGTCAACAGTTCAGGCTTGGTGCAATTTTTTAGGGATGACACGAGCCTTATTTGTATTAGCTTTCTTCGCCATTTCTCTTTTGTTTACTTCTCAAATTGTTTGTCTGTAGCAAGGCTGGCATTACGGTACGGTACGGTACAGTTCAGGTACGGAAAAATGGGCAAATTCCGTACCGTACCTTACCTTAGGCTTGGATATATCACTTAGCAATTACTGCTTAGGAGGAATCATACTACTAATACTATCATCATCAACATCATTATTATCATTGCAACGTGTGCATATAAAGTCCCTTTGCTAATTTACACCTGTTAACATTGAAACTTTAATAAAGATGAGATTTTACTGATGTAGATTGAGTTAGCTTATAGTACGATAAAGGTATGGAATTACGGTACGTTATCTTTACCGTACTGTACGGTACGGAAAAGTGATTGAGGCTACGGTACAAAATTAGCGTACGGTATTTTAGCCAGGTACGAAATATGGAAAAACATTCCGTACCGTACCGTACTACCAGCCTTAGTCTGAAGTGGGTGCTTTTCCTGTTGAGTCCACTGGGTTTGATGGTGTTTTTGTTTTTCCAAGTATTGTTGGGTTGTAACTTAGCTTACAGTGATAATAATTATGATTTGGAAGTAATGGAAGGAAGGTGACACGAAGAATTGTTAAGGTTGTTGGATGGATGGCAAGAAAGAGGAGATTGGGTGGGTTTGTAGACCTACGGTCCAAGTGTCGTTTTCAGAAAGAAACTTAATTGAATGGAAACCGCCCGTGTCGTGGTTTTTCTTCTGTTTTTACTTTCATTTTACTTGCGCTAATCTAGACACTGAAATGTGAAAAGCGTTAGTTTCGTAGGCTCGCTCTGTCATCCAACAGAAAAACACACTTTCTACTGCCAAAATAGGTAGCCCACCATTTCTAAATCAGCATTCAAAATCAAATGCAACGGTACGCAACTATTTATGTTCCCAATCACGACATTGAAACACCATAGCTACTGGAGGCTCTTAACAATCGTTAGCAATGAAAAGTATCCTAACCACACGTTCCACCTGAAGCATAATCAACTAACATTAGAATAAAATATGAAAAAAATTCTTACCTTATTCGAAGTGGATATATTAAATTTCTTCTGGTTCTACTGTCTCCTGTATGTTTGTAGACCGAATCGTTCACAAGACGTGAACAACTGCTTCATGGCACCATCGTCTATCGCACTGCCACTCACCATGGGCAAGGGTACTTGAGCCTAGTTCACGCGGGCATAGCAAAATTTGCTGCCTATCGGTAAAAAGTATGACTGGACGCACGATCTAGGTTATCCTGTGCATGCGACTGGCTCTATTTAAAGGGCGCAACACATAACCACGGTGATTAACAAAATATTTAACTTAAATGAAAAGGAAACACGGATAGACTGATACGTGGTCGGCGTTTACACCAAAGATAAACTCAAGAAAAATAAGTCGTAATTAAGCGAAATCTCAGATTCTGAATAACTGATAAAGTAAGACCATTTTCGGTTTTAGCACACGCTGAATAACTGCTTCTTCAAATATCATTATTCGACCGTCGTTCTACTACTAAATACTAATGAACCGGCCTTCTTTCCTTATAAGCAGCTTTACTGTGTATGTACTACTGGTACTGCCATGCTAGCTACGGAGACTACAGTCTACATGGACAATGGAAATGTAGAGACAGGCAAATTTACCACAAAATATTATCTGCAAAACTTTCCATTATTTAGCAAGTGCTGGGAAAGTACGAAAAATGAGTCAAATGGTCTCTAGCTATTTATAAATCAAATAGTTCACAAGAAATAAACAAAGAAAACGAAATTTGAACTAAGCTTGTTTCATAGAAAATGTAATATATAGATATGGTAAACTATAACAAAAATAATTAACTAAGACTTGTTTGATTTCTATAATATGAATTGATTTTTTAAAAGACTCATTTATGAGCAAATTTAATGCACTTTTTTCTGCTCTGTGTTTATAAAGGAAAATGTCTCTCTATATACTTTCAAGAAATCATATGCTAAAAGTGGGTAGATGCCTTTAGTAAGCCAGAACCCTGCCGTTGCCAGTTGGGTTGTAGGCCTAATCAGGGTATCCAACAGATCCAGAATTAAAGTAGCGAACACAATGTACGTAGTATTTTAACCCTGTCTATCACCCAGCTGTCGGTTAATTCTGGAGCTCATCGTGAGTGCCCTGAGCATATTAGGGCCATAAACCACCTACTTCCAGCTGAACAGTTTTCCCATCTAACACCGAACGTATTTGCAACGTTGCAAACAGGTTGTAAGTAGGCTGTTGGATGTTTGACATTCAGGGAACCTGGGAACGTTACTGCAACGTTGCAGCCATACTCTTAGTTTCTTAGTATGTTCATTATATGTAGTAAATTGTAAAAAATTTTGCAGAATCGCCAATGCCAATGCAAAACGGAGGCAAATTGAAACCAGAAATCTTAGCCAATAAGCATATACAGCGCTGCAGCTGCTGGCCAGAGGACTTGTCCTCTCGGCAGTAGCTGCAGCGCTGTATATTCTTATTTGCTAAGAGTTCTTGTTTCAGTTTTCCTCCGTTTTGCATTGTTTCTTTGTTTGTATGGTGTTTCTACGTTGCATCGAACCAGTGGTTATTCAGCAACGGGACCAACGGTTTTACGTGACTTCTGAATCACGTCGAGAGTGAACTTCTATCACCAGAAATACACATCTCTGACCCCTCAATGGAATGCCCAAGAATCTAACTCGCGGCCACCAAAGGTAGCAGTCTAACTTGCACTAAGAAACTACCAAGGTTATTATTACTACATAATATAAAGCAAAAGGTAATGCGACAAAACTGTCATAAGCAAAACAGCATAATCTAATGTAGGCTACATGACAAACCAAAGGACAAGCAAAACCACAGTAGCTTAAGCATACTGCTATCCTGATAGGCTATGTAACAACGATACACTTCCATACAATCAAATGACATAACAATACCACTGCAAGCCATTCATTTGTTACGTTACCAAGGAGTCCTTATTTCCCGGTTTCCATGAGGGCCGGCCTCTCAGCAATCGTCAAGATGAACAAACCGTTTTCCTCTGCCATCGTGTGCTTTTTACGCGTCGCCAAATGTAAAGTGGTGGCCCGAGATGGTGAGTGTAATGATAAAGCTGCTAAAAACGTTGGATTTAATGGAAGTCGTCTTGCTACAAAGGCACAACAGGAGGAAAACCCCCCAGATGCACTATGATTCAATAGTTAGGGGAGGGAGGGAAGTAAGATGTAAGAAAGGGAAAAGGAAGGGAGGTACAGTAAAAGGAATGAAAGGGGTTGCAGCTATGGCCCAAGGGCACGCTGCAAAGAACCTTAAGTAATGCCTATGCAGTGCACTGATGGCACTACCCCTATAAGGGGCATACACACTTCAGTCTTACATACTTTGTGAAACAGTGGTGCTAAGAAATCACAAAACACTTTAAAGTAATTTCACTTCTTTATTATATGGCAGAGTTTTCACACACGCAACCACAAGCACACGCACATACATTTACATACATACATACATACACACACACACACACACATATATATTTATAATTATTATATATATATAATAATATATATATATATATATATATATTATATATATATATAGATATATATATATATATATATATATATATATATATATATATATATATATATATATATATATATATATATATATCTATATAATATACTAGTATACTTACAACTGCTTTTTGTTGTGGACCTACTTAGGACTCAGATGAATAATAAAAAATGATATCAAGATCAAAGTTCACTACAGGAAAGCTACAGAGACAATATTAGTCCACATTCGACAATCTTTATCTTCTGAATGGCTGGATACTGCAAAATGGCACGTCGCAGTACCCCAAGTCCTTCTTCTACTGTTCCACAGTGACCAATAGTTTGGGTTTCAAGATAATCTCTGGTGACGATATAAAAAACTGGAGTAGTGTCTTCATTGTCTGGAACGTGTACTCTCACGTCTCCTGCCTTCCATGACGTCTGTTCATAGATATCCCTCTTAGTCTCCTCCTTGAAATCCACTCCCGACAACAGCATCTTGTAATGTCCCATATCAATGTTTTCACCATCCCCACCCTTGCTCTCCACATCCAAGACCTGTGAGTTGGCGTAAGAGGTTCCCAGATCTCCCGCGCACAAATGGAGGAAGTTGAGGGCCAAGTTTCCTTCGTCCTTTACTTTGATTATTATCCTTCCAAGATGTGTCCCGTCCACACCCAGGTCCAGGAATACCCTTTGGGCGGACATTTTCATCAGGTATTCAAGCTGTTAATGGAAAGAAAGGATTTCATTGAGTGTTACTGGACAACAGTTGAGTTAATGTACATACACACACATATACATAATATAAATAGATTTTGGATCCTCTTTTCTCTCCCTTTCTTCAGCCAAACATAAAATTTTGAGGGAATAATTTCGAATAAGACCGTAAAATTCAAATTATGCTGAGGAAAAGCGAGGAGTAGAGTAAAGTATCTTTCATGTTAGAACCCAATCCAGAATTTCACTCTTTGTCGTGCCCGGCTTAAGGGCCCCTTGAGAACATCTTGCCATAGTGGATTTCTTCTTTTGTATTCCTACACTAAAATAAGATGGGAACCTCTCAATGGCCTTCTCCCCAATGATATTTTCAATTGATTGATGAGCTGTCATCTCCCCATCAGGGTTAGCTACTGACCTTTGTTAAATCCCGAGAAGGGTCACCTACACTTTAGGGACCTGTGCCCCTTTTCCATCTTAGTATGGTCCACAAACTAATTTAGCAATAGCCATTAAATCGAGACATTCCTGCCACTGGACGCTGATTTTTGGTTGGCTGTGTACTCAAGGACTGTCTGCTATTGCCTCAAGACAGTTGCTGGAATGGCATTAACAAATAATACCAGCAACAATATTGCCAATATTCCCGAAGATGACTCCCCCGATGAAGAAAACAGCAACAGCACCAGGAATGACGTCATAGAGCGAAGAGCCAATGAAAATTCAGCTCCCCATGACGTCAAACGAATCTTGAGAAGATCATCAAGGCTACGTCAGAGAAACCATCAACTCCAGCAACTATCTTGAGGCAGTGAGTAAGCAGCCATTAACAAAGTCCTTGAGCGCGCAGCCAACCAAAATCGGCGCCCAGTGGCACTCTGCTGGCACTACTGGTATAAAACAAAGTAGGACTCCCAACAGCATCAGTCCAATTCCAACCTTCGCCTGGAAGATGACCAGCAGAGCCTGAGTCGGAATGAGAGAGAGAGAGAGAGAGAGAGAGAGAGAGAGAGAGAGAGAGAGAGAGAGAGAGAGAGAGAGAGAGAGAGAACTGTATTACTTATGCAGAACAATAACTGTCCCCTGAATCCACCGTTTTTCACATGTCCTCCATTGGCACATTGCTTGCCAATCTAAGCAATACTGAAAAGTCAAACAATACTGAGACTTGGGAAAGTCCAGTAAAAGATTAACGCAGATGAATCAGCCATTATTTTTAACAGCAGTTGTTTGAAAGAACGTCTATTTCCCAACAACAACAGCAATAATAATAATAATAATAATAATAATAATAATAATAAATAATAAATAAATTAATTAATAATAATAATAATAATAATAATAATAATACTGGCTTGGGATTGAATTATCTTAGTTTTTCACCAAAGTTGTTTAAACTTAATTCAATACGTACTATGATAAATAGAGCTTACAATGTCTGTTGTGATTTTAATTTATTTCATCAAGACATGGTCTTCCTCCAGAACTATATTTCAGAAAATTCTTATCCCGTATTTGTTTTTTACAAAGTTCTGAAAAATTTTCTACGTGAGAAATTTTGTTCCAGACCGGTGCACAGTACTTCTAGTAAAGATGTATATTAAACTGCCTTTCCTTGGTCATAGTAGCTACTTGGTACGAAAAAAGTTACAAGAAATACTTAAGTATAGTTTTCCTCAAGTTAGTTTCAGATTTGTTTTTACTAACCTTTTACTGTAGGATCACTTTTGAGGGAGAAGCCTGCTCTTCCTGTGGACCTTAATTCGAGTGTCGTTTACTTGTTTACCTGTTCGCAGTGAGGTCTGCGATACGTGGGATCCAGTTCCCGTTGGCTTAGACACAGAATTTTGGAACACAGATGTCTTTCCGTTAGAACTAGGTTTCCTCTTTCTAAACCACCTTTTTCTGCCATAAGGGAACACAGTTTAGCACAGGACCATCCTTTCACTCACCTAGATTTTAGAGTACTGTCTTTTTGCTCAAATAGACTGGACCTTTTAATTTCAGAGTCGCTGTTTATTAAGAAAATGAAACCGGAATTGAACAACAACTCGTCCGGTATTCAACTAGCTATCATATAGTTTCATAGTAGGTACACAAAGTGGGTCGTTAGCCATTTTATTTTTGAGTGTGGTAGTTTGTTTACCTTTCATGTTATTTTTATTTTTATTTCTGCATTTGTGTTTTGCGTTTTGTTTTAGGTTTTTTCGTAATTTTTAATTTTTAGTTTGTATGTGATGTTCGTTTTATTTTTTGTTTTTACTGAAGCTTTTAATCAGACAATTCATTTTAATGTAATTTTTTAGTGATTTCTCATCCTTGTCATTTTTCAGCCTGAAGATGAGGTTTTAAACCTCGAAAGCTCGTAATATTAAAGAATGTTCTTCCTAGTCTTGGCACTATTATTTATCATCAAGCTAAGATTTCCAAGTAGCCGCCCAATTACTGAGACTATATATATATATATATATATATATATATATAAATATATATATATATATATTATATGTATATATAATATATAAATATATATATATATATATATATATATATATATATTATCATATTATATATAGATATATATATAATATAATAAATTAATATTATATATATATATAATATATCTTAACCCCCCTTTATCATTAAACTACACAAATTAGAAACCCTTACCTGTTATCAATGGTGTCCTCTGTCTGCAACCATGTCGTTAGGCTTAAGATCTCGTAAGTATAAAAATATACTATTTATTACCCAAAGCAGTTGAATATAAAATAGAACAAAATGATTAACAAGTCATAATGACAGAAAACCCAAATCTGCCCATAAAGAAACTAGTAAGTTAACATTCTACCCTCCTGACTAAGAATTCACTCCCAGACCCAAAATGTCAATAAGTTCATCATATTAGTCAGGTTAGAGATTCCCGTCTCTAAATTAGCCATGGAATAGGACCCATCTGTAATAAAGATAACAATGGATAAGAGATACACTTCACACATCACTCTCTTCAAAGTATTTGGGTAAAAGAAGGTATTTCACACTTCTCTCTCTTTCAAAGGTAACGGTTTCCTATGTCTTACAAAATATGTGTCATACCTTTACGATGGGGGCTTTCTCTCCCGACACTTGGCGTGTACCACCTGACCTCTTTGTGCTCACCGAAAGGAATGTGACTTTCGCAAGTGCCTTGGTCTATTAGACTTGTAACATCCGTACAAACGAATGTACATGCTTGACGACAGGACGAGCAGTCTCTCGGTTAAACTGCTTACGTACTCAAATTCCTTCACTCAAGTAAGCTGCCCTTACAGCTCAGCTTGTCTCCAAGCATATATATATATATATATATATATATATATATATATATATATATATCTATATATATATATATATATATATATTATATATACATTTATATATATCATTTGAGCTACAAATGTCCTTTAATATCTAAATTAACTCTACCTCGGAATTGATATATTTTCATATATGTACCGAAGGGGAATTTTTAGTTGATAATAATTTCGTCCCCACATGGGATTGAACCACCGTCCAAGTGGACGGGAGCGAAATCAGGACAGACAGTGACGCTATCAAGTCAGCCGACAGAGATGCTCTGTTGGCTGACTTGATAGCGTCACTGTCTGTCCTGATTTCGCTCCCGTCCACTTGGACGGTGGTTCAATCCATGTGGGGACAAAATTATTATCAACTAAAAATTCCCCTTCGGTACATATATGAAAAAATATATCAATTCCGAGGTAGAGTTAATTTAGATATTAAAGGACATTTGTAGCTCAAATGATATATAAATGAATCACGGTTCGATGTGATAATTATCAATATAATATATATATATATATATATTATATATATATAGTATATATATATATATATATATATATATATATATATATATATATATATATATATGTACCCTCATACGCCCAATTCAAAGTTTGTAGCAACAGCCAAAATGAAAATAACTTCTACCTTACCGTATAAAAACTATTTTATAGAATATATATATAATATAATATATTTATACGTATATATATACTATAGATATATATATATAATATATATATATAGATATATATATATATATATATATATATCTATATATAATTTGAAAACGAAATCGCTCAAGTAATTACAAGAATAACGAATGATACACAGACATTACTTCCACCAGTACTATTTTTTTGGAAAAACGACTTATAATTGGCTTTGAGAGTTGAGGGAAATGTGGTAACTGATTTCATTTCGCTAAATGTGCTTTCATAGAAATAGAAAGTGCCTATCGATAAAAATTGCAAAAAATACTTTTCCTGAATGAGTGAATTTATTTGTTCTCATCCTCTGACCAAGTCTTAAGACTTTCAACCCTTTTTTGTTTCTTTAGTCTTAAAACTTTCAACCCTTTTTTGTTTCTTTATTTCCAGACAATACAAGGAGACCAGTAGCCTCGATTACCAACGGAAAATAAAGCAAGCAGAAAAATACAGCAAACAGAAAAAGGCGACAAACTGCAAAGACATCCGGTTCCTTTCCTTCGTAAAAAGTTTAGCTATGACTTGTTAATTGAGCCAATCAATGGTGGACTCATTCTCCCACCGTATAGGAGACCTCGTAACCTCAGCATGTGTAATATGCATGATGTTAACTTCTAATGAAGAGACTCCTAACTCTCTCGTAGTCCTTACAAAGGCCTTCCTTTTCAAGTCCTTGCCTAATGAGTACCAAAATGTCAGGAGTTTTTTTCATTAAGAAGTTCCTCGCTGGACGAGTGGGTATATGCTCGCCTACCGATTCGGTAGTCCGAGTTCGATTCCCCACTCTGCCAACGTGGAATCAGAGGAATTTATCTCTGGTGATTAGAAATCAATTTCTCGAAATAATGTGGTTCGGGTCCCACAATACGTTGTAGGTCCCGTTGCTAGGTAACCAATTGGTTCCTAGCCACGTCAAAATATCTAATCCTTCGGGTCAGCCCTAGGAGAGCTGTATAATCAGCTCAGTGGTCTGGCTAATGTAAGATATACTTAACCTTTTTCTTCATTAGGAAGAAACTGAATATATGACCCGGTTCAGTCAGACTTGAAAAGGAAGTCTTTGTAAGGAGTTCCTATCCAATTTCTCTGTGAAATAATCGTACCTGTATGACATAGCTTTTTTGGGGCACATCTCCTTCCTCAAGATGATTGAAAGAGACCTGATTTTTGGACCCAATCTTGACTCGAGCCACCCGTTGCTTCCCTTCGAAGATCTTCACAGCGAAGACCTCCCTGTGGGCATCGCTCCTCAACGGACCACATAAACTTCGGAGGACATTCACCTGGGGTAAATGTCAGATTAATACTGCCAGAACCAGCTCATGGAAGTTTCGAAAACACAATTATTGGTCATTATTTTAACATTCAAAGGTTTTGTCACTTCATCAAACATTTTGTATTCCCGGCAGTTCGAAATAAACTCTAGCTCTTCAGTCCAAGTTTTGATATATTTCTGTCTTAATGACGGAGACAGGAAAAAGAAATTTAATTTTCCATATGTTATCTACCTAATGTCTGTTTAAGATTAGAATATCTAACAGATAATT
This sequence comes from Macrobrachium nipponense, assembly GCF_015104395.2. NCBI lineage: Eukaryota > Metazoa > Arthropoda > Malacostraca > Decapoda > Palaemonidae > Macrobrachium > Macrobrachium nipponense. The sequence goes on along the minus strand of NC_087215.1, from coordinate 30,399,552 downwards.
GGGTTTTTACACACTGTTTCGCCGTGTTTGGCACTAGCCCGTCGGCATATTCCAGAAGTGCACTCAACGTTCGGCCAGACTCCGCCCCTATGCACACTGTGGGCGGAGATATTTCACTCCTAGCAGACAACGCATTTCGCTCTGCCATACTGCCCTCTCCATTCTTCACTCAGTCATTAGCTTATTTTGTTATGTTTTTATTATTTTTATGTTATGTAAACATGAAATTGTGATATATATCCATATTTTACTATAGCAATATGCATATTTTATTATGTAAATTGATCTATTCATAAATTTATTTTAATATGATGCTAGCCAAAGTTTGTTTAGCGAAAGTGAAAGTTTGTTTACATTAGGATGTGAACGGTTGCCATGACAATTACACAAATATATCGCATTTCATCATAAATGAAGCTCAAAATGTGGCAGTTGATGGTGTTTCCAGATACTATTATATATATTTACTTAATCAATATGAATAATAGTCAAATGACATGCACATTCAAGAGGAAAGGAGCTTAGTTTCCTAAACCCGAAGTTTTGTTTACATTCGTCAGCTGACGTGTGGGCTAACTTTTTTCCTTTTACTATATACGAGAGGAATTTGTAAATAAACTTAAGTTTTTCAATAGAGTAAACCACATATAGTAATAAACCACAATATTTAATTTACTATTGTCATAAATACTTTATGTTGTCTTGTTTTCATCAGTCAGCTGACTGCCCTTTTAATTTTCCTCTTTACTCTGGGTGTAGCCTAACCTTAGGAATTATTTTTTGCTTTTCTTTTGTGAGGACATATAAATTGAAAATTCAGTCAAAAAAGGGAAATAGGAATTGACCGGCCCTGTGTTCATGTAGAATATAGTATGTATATGGGGGGAGGGGGCATGATGAAAATTTCATCAACTTTGCTCAACAAATCCTTACAAAAGAAAGAGCATAGATGGTACCAATCCATTTGGCACATAATAGTTAATGCTGCATTTGCAGACTGAAAATCCCACTTATCCACTAATATGCTGGATCGCAAAAAATCATGGAAAAATGATTGATGCTGGGTTAGGCTATAAAGGGAGCAAAACTCAATGTACGTTAACTGAAAGGCATTTTCCAGCACAGTATCTTGACAAAAGTTACAAGCCCCAATGCATTGTATGCTCTTTCTTGCCAAAGAATTGCTTAAAGAAAGATAATGGTGAATGTAAGAGAAAGCAATCCTATTTTTGTTATTAATGTTTTGAAAAGCCACCTCTTTGTATGGCTTAAGACATCATACTACTATCAAGTGCACTGAAGAGGGCAGGCGGTGCCAATGTGGAAAATAAATGTGTGAGGCATTGATTAACTGGGTAAAGGAATGTTGGTGAAATTATTAAAATCATACATGAAAAGAAATTTTTTTATTTTTCTCAATTATTACCCTTGCATACACTTCTGTAGTATTATTATAGTTGCACATGTCAAAAATGTACAGGCTCAACCTTCCTTTTTTAGATAGTACGCTTCAGAAAAATTCTTTTCACTTCATGATACAATGACCTAAGTTCAATACTTAGTTTGTGTTCCTTCATTTTTGCTTTCAGATATATTCACTTCTAAAGGGTGGCAACCTTGCATAACTTGGAGTTCTTCCTTGTTGTCAGTCTGTTATAACTTTCTAGTCCATACATGCTTTACCTGTTGTTACAACCTGCTCATCACTTTCTGTCATCTACACTGCAGTACAATGTTGCATAAATGAACGAACTTTTTATGTACATCAAACATGGACATGATGGAGTTTAAACAAATGAATGTCTATACTGTGAAAATATCTTACATCAGCCTCTATTGCCAAATAATACTAATGATAATATTAAGCTGCGAGATCAGTTGTCTTACTTGCTGCAGACTTATAGTAAACGGACAAGTGGGAGGGCTCTTAAGTGCCAGAATACTACATACTACATGCTAGAAAAAAAAATATAATGTAAGAAAAATAAACCCACTTTCAACATTATTACAATAAATGTCTGTAGATAATAACTATATAAGCAGCTTGCTACGCACATGGATGCTAGTAAGTGAAACATACACGAGTCACAGTAAATAGAAAATATAATCTGAAGATCACAGAAATGATAAGTGAGAAGTGCAACGAAGTTCTAGCAAATATAAAGGTACTTTTCACAGTGGATGAAGAAATGGTGAAAGGAATGATACTATCTTTCAGAAGACCAACTCTGGAGTAGGCAGCAGTGGTATGGAGATCTCATTCAAAAAGAAGCATAAATATAGAACTAAAGAAAGTACAAAGAGCAGTTACAAGATCGGTACCACAGCTCAGAAATATGAACTATAAAGATACACTAGCAAAGATAGGACACAAGGCTTTAACACTTCACTATGTTGATGGCTTTTGGCATTTTGCTGGTTCAGCACAACACTGAGTACCAAGTTTCTCTTACGTTTAGCTGCTTTTACCAGCAACTCGAGCAAATTAGACTTTCCTTTTCTGCCCTTTCCAATTGAGGCAACTCCTCTTGGCATGCCAACTGGGCGTCTAGCAACTGATGTTGGTTGACAAGGTATTTTACCCCTGCCAGCTCCAGACAACTTAAATGATGCTCCATAAGAATGTAAGGAGCTATTTAGATTGTTGGTCGACTTTAATACCTTTCATTTCTTCATGAAAAAGCTTACACTATTGCACGAAGTTTTGCCTCCCAGTAACTCCTCGTTGGACGTGCGGTTTTCGCGTTCGGCTACCAATCCGGTGGTCCGAAGTTCGATTCTCGGCAATTGAGAATCAGAGGAATTTATTTCTGGTGATACATAATCCATTTCTTGATATAATGTGGTTCGGATCCCACAATAAACTGTAGGTCCCATTGCTAGGTGACCAATTGGTTCCTAGCCACGTAAAAATATCTAATTCTTCGGGCCAGCCCTAGAAGAGCTGTTATTCAGCTCAGTGGTCTGGTAAAACTAAGATATACTTAACTTTTTTGTCTCCCAGTGTATGCAGTGTGTCAGAGAAAGCTTCTGCTGCTGCTGCAAAATGGTCATTAGGCGGTGGTTCATTTTTAACCGAGCTGTCAAGTGGATCAATAGCCTCACTGGCCACCTCATTTTCTAGAGGTATTGACACAGCTTCCACCTTTATAAAAGGAAAAGCGCAAATATGCTACTAGAACCATCATGCACGTCATGGAATATTATAATTTCATCTATGAAAAAATTCTACTGGTAGCATTTTTTCTGTTCCCTTCTTAGCCACTCTTGCTAACCAGTGTCGAATTTTTTATGTATTATCCAGTACCTGGGGTAGATTCATAACAGTAGTCTCAACAAGCAATTTGGTGCTTGCAGACACTGCCAGTATTGCCAATCATACAATCACACGTGCCAATGGCGAGATCTACATTATAATATATATCCTTTGCAGTGTCACTCACTACAATAAATCGAAATTCATCAATTCTGGTAACATGTTCTGGGGGATTGTGACCTTGTTTTTTTGTTTTTTCTTCGGCATAAGGCCACATCATAAATTATGCACACTTCATCTCATGTTCAGCAGTATTTTTTATCTGATTTTCCAGTACTTCCAATACATATTCAGTGTAGACATTACTCCAAAGCTAAATATTTATGAAAAAAAAGGTATAAATGCGTAGTACCCAGTAAAAGTTCTTTTCACTCCCTTGTGTCGCTTGCCTGCATGTATGCACTGCAGTCTCTTATGGTAAAGGAATCTCTTTGGTGTGTATTTACTCTTATAGACGAAGCTCACGTAATTTCTCTTAAAATAAGTGTCCTTCAATTTCATCGCCTCCTCTTCGGCTTTAGTATTTGTTCTTATTGCCAGCGTGTCTGTCGTGTCTTCCAGGATAATGTTATCGAATCCTTCATCCACAAAATCGAGGGATCTCATTGTTGCCATGCTACTTGGAACCAGAACCAACACAGTCACCGCGTGCAAGATCTTTGTGGTAGGGTTGAAAGAAACTTGAAAATTGGAATTCCCTGTCCCTCCCCATCTCTGCTTTTATTTTGACTTGATGATGATGTTAGTAGGACTCGGAGGAGTGTGCTTTTGCATCGCCACCTCCTTTCTGATTATTTTAGATAATTTCCACAGAAAAATTATAATTAAGCAATAAAAGTTATATAAATACAAATATTATTCGTATATGAAACAACACACCACGTTATTATGATCAATTCGTGTAACTGTCATGAGCATGACAACCATTCAGGTTCTAATGTAAAAACATGCATTTTCTCTAAACGAACTTTGGTTAGCATGATATTACGATGAATCTGTGAATAATATTGATTTATATAGCAAAATATGTATACTGCTATCATAAATATGGATATACATCAAATATCATGTTGACATAACATAAAAATAAAGTTAACAAAATTAGCGAACATCTGGGAGAAGAACGACATCATAGCGAGTGAGCAGTACGTAAAAACGGCAACAGATGGCAACATGTAGAAGCCTAATGCGTCGTCTGCAAAAGAAGCCTATAAAGCAAGAAGTTTCTTCTGTAATAGAGAGTAAAGTGGTTCTCAAAAGCGAAAGTTTATTGAATCTAAGTGGAAGCAAAACAGCCAAGAATATGTTATAGTCCTTGTTTAAATATATCAGCTTAAATTGTGAAGAACACTGAGTTTGTTTGTGCAGATGCTGAGCTTTGACTGCGCAGGACAGCCAACCACCACCAGATTCATACGATTTCATGTTTACATAACAAAGGAATAATAAAACACAAAGAAATAAGCTAATGACTGGGAGAAGAATGAAGTGGGCAGTATTGCGGAGCGAAATGCGAAATGCGTCGTCTGTAAGGAAAGTGAGATATCTCCGCCCACAGTGGATATACGTAGGGGCGGAGTCTGGCCGAACGTTGAGTGCACTTCGGGAATATGCAGGCCGTCTGGGGTCAACTGTCCCTAAGTGCATTTTACCAAATTTGATCCCCTAGGCTGGCATAAGGCCAGCTTCCTACTTTAGGGACATTTGACCCCCAACGGGATAGTACTAAACGCCGAAAAAAAGTGTAGAAATACGCAGGTAGACCACCTACTAATTTAGTACTGATAATTGATTAGTAAATAATAGTTTTTTCTTTATACGTAAGAAAAAGAAAAGACTCTTACCGTGATGTTCAAAAAAGAGTCGTCTTCACTTCTCCCCAATTCCACTGAGGCATTTTCCAACCTTATTTTCGAGCTCAGACTCTCCTAGAATGACGAGTCAAGAAGGATAAAATCAGGAGAAATGTTGAGTATCCTCAACGAGACAAAAATGATAAGGAACACTTTTAATAAGAGAACAACACCAAAACGTGCTTATTGAGTTGAGTTGAATATAGAATTTAGGCCATAGGCCAAGCACTGAGACCTGTGAGGTCATTCAGCGCTGAAATGGACATTGACAGTAAAAGGTCTGAAAGGTGTAACGGGAGGAAAACCTCGCAGTTGCACTATGAACCAAATGTTAGGAGAGGGCGGAAAGTAAGCTGAAGAAAGAGAATATCAAAGGAGGTACAGGAAAAGGAACAAAAGTGGTTGCAGCTAGGGGCCGAAGGCACGCTGCAAAGAACCTTAAGTAATGCCTACAGTGCACCGCATGAGGTCCAATGACGGCACTACCCTGCTATGGTAACATGCTTATTTCATATCATGATTGATTACGGGGCCATAATGTTTACCGATACCAAACAGCTTTTCGAATTATACAAAAGTTTTAGTTCATAAAGATAATGAACGTGGAAAACATATAAATGTTTATCAGAACTACCTAATAGAAAAAATATATTGGTAAGAACACACAAACTGAAGTGTTCTTTTAATAAGCAATGATTAATTTGAAGATATTCTGAGTACTTGGGGGACTGAAATATGATATTGTCATGTTACAATAAAGTTTTATACATACTTACCTGACAGATATATACGATTAATGGCCCACCCAGCCTCCCCGCAGGAGACAGGTGGAAGAGAAGAATTCTGATTAGAAAACGGGAATGGTTCCTAGTCCTGCCACCCAGGGCAGGGCGGTAGATCACCTGACCTACTGGTAGCGTGTGCCGCGAAATTTGAAATTCTGTCGGAGACGACGAAGTCTATAGCTAAGTATATATCTGTCAGGTAAGTATGTATAAAACTTTATTGTAACATGACAATATCATTTTTATACATTCAACTTCCCTGCCAGATATATACTTAGCTGATTAGCACCCATTGGTGGTGGGTAAGAGACAGCTAACTACTGAAATAGACAGGTAAACAACATATGTTGTAGGTATTAATAAACCTTGGTTCCTACCTTATTAGGCTGAAGACTTCGCGGCTACTGCCTTGGAGTCTGCTTAGCCTCAAGAGCCTCAGCGAGATATTGATCTATGGCTAAGAGTTCTTGTGGGTCTGCCAATGGGGTCTTATCCACTTACTCGGCAGAGCCTAAAGGCCTTTGTCATTGGGTGCTATTCCACTAACATGACAATACACCTTGTTCAAGGAGCACAACACCGATCCCGATCACCTGATCCTAACATCCATGTTAGTTCTAAGATTGCAAGGAGTTATCCCCGAACTCCTTACAAACAACCAAAAACTCGAAACATAATTACACTTTCATTTATACAAAATATACAAAAAAAAATTTGTACTCCCCGACTAGCCATACATACCCTTGATCCCCTACCAGCAATGACACTATGCGCCCGTGCGACATCCGTGAGCTTGCTAATAGAAAACCAAGCACATATCTGACAAGAGGGTTTATGTACGATAAATCAAAATATTTTAAGGATCAGTCTTTGCTCCAAGACCCAGCACTGTATCTGCTGATACAAATGGACCTAGAGAGAAGCACTTCTCATAGGTCACTCTCACATCCTTCAGATAATGAGATGCAAACACTGAATTGCACCTCCAATACGTAGTCTCAATGATATTTTTAAGAGACATATTCTTTTGGAACGCCAAGGACGTTGCTACTGCTCTCACCTCATGGGTCTTAACCTTTAGAAGACCGAAGGATTCCTCCGAGCAGTTCTTGTGAGCGTCCGTAATTACACTTCTCACAAAGAAAGCCAAGGTGTTTTTGGACATGAGTCTTTTGGGGTTCTTCACAGCACACCAAAGACCTTGTTGACAAGCTCCCATCTGTCTCTTCCTCTCTAAATAAAATTTAAGAGCTCTCACTGGACAGAGAGACCTCTCTGTCTCTCTGCCTACGAGGTTAGATAGACCTTTTACTTCAAAGCTTCTGGGCCAAGGTTTTGACGGGTTTTCGTTCTTCGCCAGAAAACATTGTCTGGAACGAACAGATGGCAGCATCTCCTTTGAACCCCACTGTGGAATCTAGAGCGTGCAATTCGCTCGTCCTCTTGGCTGTAGCGAGAGACAACAGGAATAAGCATTTCCTAGTGACGTCGCGGAAGGAAGCCAGATGTAAAGGCTCGAATTTATCCGATGAAAGGAATTTCAGGACCACGTCCAGATTCCAACTAGGTGTTCTAGGAGTTGCTGCTTTTGAAGTTTCAAAGGATCTAATTAGATCGTGTAGATCTTTGTTGTCTGCAATATCTAGCCCTCGATTTCTAAATACTGAAGACAGCATGCTTCTGTATCCCTTTATTGTTGAGACAGATAGGTGAGATTCCTCTCTCAGAAAGAGGAGGAAATCGGCAATATTCACTATAGAGGTACTGGAGGAGGACAGCTTCTGACTCTTACACCACCTCCTAAAGACTTCCCACTTCGATTGGTATACTCTTCTCGTCGAAGCTCTGCGGGCTCTAGCGATAGAGCCCGCAGCCTTGCGAGAAAAGCCCCTCGCTCTGACAAGTCTTTCGATAGTCGAAAGGCAGTCAGAGCGAGACCTGGGAGGTTGTGATGAAACCTCTCGAAGTGGGGTTGTCTGATTAGATCTGGTCTGTTTGGAAGAGATCTGGGGAAGTCCACTATCCACTCCAGTACCTCCGTGAACCATTCCTGGGCTGGCCAAAATGGGGCTATTAGTGTCAACTTCGTGCTCTTTGAAGCTACGAACTTCCTGAGCACTTCCCCCAGGATCTTGAAAGGGGGAAAGGCGTAGGCGTCCACACCCGACCAATCCAGGAGAAACGCGTCTATTGCGAAGGCTCTCGGATCTTCCACTAGAGAGCAAAAGATCTCTATTCTTTTGGAGAGGAACGTCGCAAACAGGTCTATGTGAGGTCTCCCCCACAGGGACCAAAGACTTCGACACACTTCTTCGTGTGGAGTCCATTCTGTGGGAAGGACCTGATTCCTCCTGCTCAGTCTGTCCGCTCTCACATTCTTTATCCCTTGTACAAATCTTGTGAGGAGAGTTATGCCTCTTTCTTCTGTCCAGGTTAACAGGTGTTTTGTTAACTGAAAGAGGGAGAAAGAGTGCGTGCCTCCCTGCTTGCGTATGTAAGCCAGAGCCGTGGTGTTGTCCGAGTTTATCTGTATCACCCCGCCTATGACTATCTCCTCGAAGAACTTTAAGGCTAGGTGTATGGCCACTAGTTCCTTGCAATTGATGTGCCAGGACACCTGTTCCTTTGTCCAGGTGCCTGACACCTCCCTTGCTCCTAGCGTCGCTCCCCATCCCAGACTCCGAAGCGTCGGAATATAACACTTGGTCTGGGTTCTGCAGGGCAAGCGATACGCCTTCGTTCTTTTGAAGAGGAAGGATCCACCACTTCAAGTGATCTTTTATCTCTTGTGGAAGCGGGAAGATGTCCGAGAGTTGTCCCGTCTTCCAACTCCACACCCCTTTCAGGAAAAACTGAAGAGGGCGAAGGTGAAGCCTCCCCAGAGAGAAGAACTTTTCTAGTGAGGACAGGGTCCCTAAAAGGCTCAGATAATCCCTCGCTGAACTGTTCTTTCTCTCTAAGAAGCTCGAGATTTTCGACAAACCTCGAGTGATTTTCTTTCTCAGCGAAGGAAAATACTCAAAACCCGAGAATCCATCTGAATCCCAAGATAGACCAAGCTCTGGCTGGGGATCAGCTGCGACTTCTCGAGGTTCACGAGTAATCCCAGCGATTCTATCATGTTTCTTGTTACTGATAAGTCCTCCAAGCACTGAATCTCCGACTTGGCCCTGATCAGCCAGTCGTCTAAGTAGAGGGAGATGTTTATTCCCTCTAGGTGAAGCCATCTTGCCACATTCGCCATCAGGTTGGTGAAAACCTGCGGAGCTGTAGACAGACCGAAGCACAGAGCCCTGAATTGAAAAATCTTGTCTCCTATTACAAACCGAAGATATTTCTTTGACAAATGGTGAATGGGAACGTGGAAATACGCATCTTGCAAGTCCAGAGAGACCATCCAATCTCCTGGACGAAGAGCCGACATTACTGAAGCGGCCGTTTCCATGCGGAACTTCTTTTTCTGAACAAAGCGATTCAGAGCGCTTACGTCCAGTACTGGTCTCCACCCCCCCGATGCCTTTGGTACTAGAAAAAGGCGATTGTAAAATCCCAGGGAGTGTGGATCCTGCACAAGTTCGATGGCCTCCTTTTCCCACATTTGTTCCACCATTTGAAGGAGAGTCTTTCTCATTACAGGGTCTCTGTACCTCGCTGACAGTTCCCGAGGCGTAGATGTTAGGGGAGGGCTGTCCTCGAAGGGGATTACGTATCCTTTCTTTAGGACCGACACTGACCAAGGTCGGCTCCCCTTTTTGCCCATACTCCTGCAAAGTTCAGGAGTCTGGCGCCCACTGGTGCTTGAAGGAGCAACAAGTCATTTGGTTTTCTTGAAAGGTCTAAAGGAAGACCTTCCTCTCTTGTCAGAGCTCTTCTTTCTGGCAGGGGGACGAGCAGCTGCACCTCCACGAAAGGGCTGCTGAGGAGGACGAGAGTCCTTCTTAATCGTCGACACTACTGGGCGTCCTTTCTTGGACGTTTGTACTAGTAGGTCCTGTGTCGCCTTCTCAGTTAGCGAGCGAGATATATCCTTCACTAACTGAGAAGGAAACAGATGATCCGACAGAGGGGCGAACAATAAAGCAGTCCTCTGGCTCGGAGAAACCCCTTTTGATAATAGGGATCCATATACTGATCTCTTCTTCAGAAGACCAGCACCAAAAAGGGAAGCCACTTCTCCCGAACCGTCCTGTATACTGCCTTGTCCATGAAGACAGGACGCTATGGAGAATCTCTGGGTTTTTAAGAAACTCCGGATCTTTAGATTTGTTGGCCAGAACTCCGAGTGACCAATCCAGAAAGCTGAACACCTCTAAAGTGACAAAAAGTCCCTTTAGAAAGTGGTTCAACTCCGAAGTGCTCCACGTTGATCTGACCGATCCTAAGGAGTGACGTCTAGAGGCCTCCACTAAATTGGAAAAGTCCGCATCTGCCGAGGCAGGAAGAGAAAGACCCATAGTCTCTCCTGTCCCATACCAAATACCTCTCTTTCCATGGAGGTTGGAAGGAGGCATGCAGAATACAGTCTTTCCCAACTCTTTCTTCTTGTCCATCTAAGAATCTAAAGAATGGAGTGCCTTCTTCATCGAAATTGCAGGCTTCATTTTCAGAAAGGCCGAAGATTTTGCCAGTAGCCGAGCTCGAAAAGAGAGAACGAGGAGAAGGAGGAGCCGCCGGACTAAGAGAGTCTCCAAACTCTTGTAGCAACAATGAGGCTAAGACCTTATAATTCGAGAGTCCTTCATTTGCAGGAGGTTCGTCATCAGACAAATCGTCTAAACCTCGATCAGACGAAGGAGAAAGCTCTCGTTTGGAGGTAGAGTCCTTCCAAGACCTCCTACGATCTGAAGGAGAGGAGCTTCTATTTGGAGAAGAGTCATAAATTCCAGGAAAGAGTCTCCGACTCCTGCCTCCCTGGCTCTTGACTCTTTGCCTCCTGAGCCTCCTGGCTCCTGGACTCCTGCCACCTCCTGGCCTCCTGACTCCGCCTCCTGACTTCCGGACTCCTGCCTCCTGACTTTCCGGACCTCCTGGCTCTGCCTCCTGACTCCTGCCTCTTGACTCCTGAACTCCTGCCTCCTGAATCCTGACTCCTCCTCTTGCCTCTGCCTCCTTGCTCCTGGCTCCTGCCTCCTGCCCGGATGACTCCACACTCCTGGCTCTGCTTCCTCCTGGTTGACTCCTCACTCCTGGCTCTTGGCTCCTGCCTCCTGGGTGACTCCTCACTCCTGGCCGGTGCCAGACGTCTGATCGGTTCATCACGTTCGTACAGGAAGCCTCACCTCGAGTAGGAGCATTGATCCTGGCGGCAGATACCTCCATACGTCTGGAGGATCTTTTGATCGGAAGGGAAGAGTCTTTCCTTCTAGGAGGCTCCTTTGAAAGAACTCCTACCAAAAGACGAAATCTGTTCTTGCATAGCCATCATGAACCTCTTCGTAACCTCCTATTTATCCTCTTCGGGAGGAGGGGAAGGAGGAGGGGAGGAGTCCATAGCCTCCACCTCCTGACTCCTTCTCACTCTGGTTGAAAGAATGGCTCTTCTTGCCTTCTTAACTCCCGAAGGAGACTCCTCAGGGAAGTTTTCTGGGCTCGAATCAATCGTCGGAGCCTTCCAACTCCTCTTGAGTGGTCGAGATCGATCTGAATCCCTCCAATCACGTCTCGGAGATGAAGATCCCGACGACGAAAAACACTCACGCAGGACGCTTTTGCAATAGCGATCCTTGGCAGTCTGGGGTGTCACAGAAACCGCCGAAGGGACACCTGATCGGTGGGGATTCTCCACAACCTCCTTTCGGTTTTCGACATTCCTTCTCCTCTGGGCATGTGAGCTTGGAAGAGGTCTAGACCTAGGAGCGTTGCGGAGCCGACCAGATGCCCCCTCCACTACACTGGGGACACTCATATCACTGTCCACTGAAAAATCACTAGCCTTACCTTGTATGGCAGCCATTTTGTTTTCCATCAACTTGAAGGCTGCTTTTAGATCCGCAAGTTCTTTCGCTGAATCTACAGGTTCTGCAATAGGAGAAGGGGCTGCAATGGAAGGAGAAGTAGCAATACTTACCCTTGGGGAAGATCCCAAGCTAGGAATTAGTTCAGATCTCGAACTACTTAAACTTCTATAAGAAGCCTTCCTCACTCTTTCTCTCTCTAACTTTTTCAAATAATTAGTTAGATTCTTCCATTCGTTCTCACTCAAATTCTCACATTCCTTGCAAGTATTAGTAAAAGAACATTCATACTCCCTGCAACCCTTGCATACAGTGTGAGGGTCAACCGAAGCTTTCGGCAACCTCACCTTACAGCCTACATTCACACAACGTCTCACAACCATTCCAGAGTCAGACATTTTTAAAGAAAAATCCAAAATCAAGTCCACAAAACAGCGTTTGTACTAGTAGTCCACAAAAGCGTATGCCAATCCAACAATCCAGATACGTCACCAAAAGTCGGTCAAGAAGATCAATTGCCGGTGAAAAAAGAAAAACCAATCGAGAGGAACCAACAACAATGTTGATGGCCCGGGCGACAGAAGAATTCTGATTAGAAAACGGGAATGGTTCCTAGTCCTGCCACCCAGGGCAGGGCAGTAGATCACCTGACCTACCGGTAGCGTGTGCCGCGAAATTTGAAATTCTGTCGGAGACGACGAAGTCTATAGCTAAGTATATATCTGGCAGGGAAGTTGAATGTATAAAAATTGAAAGTACGGAAAGAAATGTTAATTTTACCTGTAGGTACGAGAGAGAGAGAGAGAGAGAGAGAGAGAGAGAGAGAGAGAGAGAGAGAGAGAGAGAGAGAGAGCAAAGCCTCACCTTGATAACATCTCTCTCTTTCTCGTTCTGCTGAAGCAGCGCTTCGATTTCTTTGAACTCCTCCGGAGCTCCATCTACCATCCCTTTGGTTTCATCCATAATGACTCCAGCCGCAGTAAAGTCTGTTGTTTTTTTCAGTTCAGCATCAGATTTCTCTATCTTTGCCTTCTTCCGTCGTATAACGTCGAGTCTGTCTCTCAGCAATTTGGAATTTTGATCGATGTTGCTCAAACTGTTTTCGTTTGAAAGTTGCAACTTTTGCAACGTGTGGATAAGTCCCTCAGTTCCTCTTTGGCTTTCAAGGGCGTCATCTTGCATCCTTTTCAACTTTTCAATGGCGCTCAACACCAGAGTCTCAGCCTCCTCGTAGTCAGCCATGCATTTCTGAGTAAAATTCACCCTGATACCATTAATGAGCTCTTCAAAAGAAGACGCTGGTCCTCTCGAAGGAGCCTTGGGTTCTTTGTGCCCGGAAGACAGTTGCTTCGCGGCATCGAGGAGGTTCCTGTTGATTAACAGGTCTTCGGCTGACATTGCAGCGAAGGCGCCCTTGCAGACAGGGCAGGCTTTCGTTTGCTTGGAGATGATCTGATCGATACAACAACCGCATAGCGTGTGGGAACACGGAAGGATCCTCGGGCAATGGTCGTCGCTGAACTCATTGCAACAAACGTCACACTCAAGGGGATTGTAAGCCTACAAAAGATAACAAACAATAAATAATTTGTAAATGAATGAGGGATTGCGTTATAATGACCGACATGAAATAAACACTATTATACAATGGTGCCTGATACTAAGAAAGATAACAAAACAACCTAAGAATACACTGTCTTGGTGAAACTCATATGAAAAGAAATATATTGTTGACCTGGTCGTGTGCCCCGGCCCACATGGATTTAAATATTAGAGCATTGTTTTCTTTCAATAAATCTTTATCAGTAGCAAACGTATGCTTAGTTCAATATTATTTCAACAACAACAACTACTACTGTGTGTACATATAAGCGTGAGCATACATATATAAATATTGATTAATATACACACACACACACACACACACACATATATATATATATATATATGATATATATATATATATATATATATATATATCTATATATATATATATATATATATATATATATATATATATATATATATATATATTATATATATATCTATATATATATATATATATATACATGATGATTCTAGATCCGGAGCTGGCTCTCAGCTTCTTATCATAGAGCAAAACACGATTCAGCAGATTAGATACGAGTGTGGCAGTGACCGACGTGTTTTTTTTTTTTTTTTCTGCCGAGCTAACAATTATCACAAGTGAAAAACATAAAGCGAGAATTTCAATATGGTATAAAGAATAAGAAAAGGAAAATAAATTGGAAAATTATTAATCAATGCAAACAATACAGAAACTGAACAAAAGTAGAATAATTTGTAAAATTAATAATCAATGCAAACAAAACGGAAACGAAGCAAAAGTAGAATAATTTGGAAAATTAACCATACAGGCAATACAGAAACTAAACAAAATTTCCTTTCAGTCGGAGCTTATGAGTAGAAATAAAAATGATATTGTTATGATACAATAAAGTTTGTTCATACTTACCTGGCAGATATATATATAGCTGTATTCTCCGAAGTCCGACAGAATTTCAAAACTCCCGGCAAACGCAGTGGTCGGCCAGGTGGTTAGTACCCATTCCCGCCGCTGGGAGGCGGATATCAGGAACCATTCCCATTTTCTATTCAGATTTTCTAGTGCCACTGTCCCCTGAGGGGAGGTGGGTGGGTACTTGATTATATATATCTGCCAGGTAAGTATGAACAAACTTTATTGTATCATAACAATATCATTTTGTTCATGAAACTTACCTGTCAGATATATATATAGCTGAATCCCACCATTGGAGGTGGGAAGGGACAGAATAGAATGATTTAGGAAACAAATTGCATGCAGATGATTGACATCTTGGTTCCTTACCTGTTAGCATAGCTGACTTCGTGATTACTGTCACCCAAGTCTGCTTCTGCTTTACTAGAGTCTCCAGCAAGGTAGTGACCTATGTAGTTGGTGAGTTCTAGATGATCTGTCAACGGGGGCGTGACCACAATGTGACTAGACCATATTGACCATACCATGAGGGCAAAAAGCAAAACCACCACCTGACCTAGCCTAACAAAAGTTAACCCCACTTAACTTTAGGCTAACGAAAGGGAAGTCCGCCTTAGGCGGCCGACCCCACAACCATAAACCAAAACAACAAAATTAAAAGCTCACCTACCCGCTTTCTATAGGATAGGATGAGCATTACTTTCTACCCCCAAGATAGTATCCGCAGAAATGTATGGTCCTAGCGAGCAGCAGTTCTCATATGTCGTCTTCACATCCCGCAGGTAATGTGAAGCGAACACAGAGTTGCTTCGCCAAAAGGTGGCACTCAAGATGTCACTGAAAGCCATGTTCTTTTGAAATGCCACGGAGGTCGCAACCGCGCTCACTTCATGAGCATTAACTTTCAAAAGTCTAAGATCACCATCTCGACAGGACGAATGAGCCTCCTTGATGGTGCTTCTCAGAAAGAACGCTACGGCCTCGACACTGTTTTGTCCTTTCCAAATAAAACTTGAGAGCCCTAACAGGGCACAGGACTCTCTCAGGTTCTTGTCCAATGATCTCTGCTAACCCTTTGATGTCGAAGCTCTTGGGACAAGGGTTGGACGGATTTTCATTCTTCGCTAAGAATGAAGGGCTTAAAGAACATACTGCATTATGTCCTCTAAAGCCCACATGTTTACTTATGGCTTGAATTTCACTAACCCTCTTTGCCGTAGCCAGAGCGGTTAGGAAAATAGTTTTTCTTGTCACGTCCTTTAAAGAAGCAGCATGCAAAGGTTCAAAAGGACTCGACATCAGGAACTTTAGAACTACATCTAAGTTCCATGACGGAACCTTAGGTTGCGGCACTTTCGAGGTTTCAAAAGACCTCAAAAGATCGTGAAGGTCTTTGTTCTCAGACAGGTCTAAACTTCTATGTCGAAAGACCGTCGACAACATGCTCTTATAACCTCTTATCGTAGGAACCGCTAGCTTGTCAACATTCCTTAGATGGAGGAGGAAATCAGCAATCTGGTTCACAGAGGTCGTGAAGGAGGAAATACCTTTCTTCCTACACCATCTCCTGAAGACAGCCCACTTCGATTGGTAAACTGCACGAGAGGAAGCTCTTCTTGCGTTGGCAATAGCTCTCGCCACCGGTCTTGAAAACCCTGTCGCTCTGGCCAACTTCTCGATAGTCTGAATGCAGTCAGACTCAGAGCGGAGAGGTTTCTGTGGTACCTCTCGAAGTGGGGTTGTCTGAGTAGATCTATTCTCTCTGGCAAGGTCCTTGGAAAGTCCACTAGGAAGGACATGACCTCTGTGAACCAGTCTCTTGAAGGCCAAAATGGGGCAATTAAAGTCATTCTTGCTCCTTGCGACGCCGCGAACTTCCTGATCACCTCTCCCAGAAGTCTGAACATGGGAAAGGCGTAGATGTCCATCCCCGTCCAATCCCAAAGGATGGCGTCTATTGCTATTGCTCCCAGGTCGAGAACAGGGGAGCAGTAAAGAGGAAGTCTCTTCGTCTTCGATGTTGCGAAGAGGTCTACTAAGGGACGCCCCCATAGTCTCCACAACTCTTGACACACTTCTCGATTGAAGAGTCCATTCGGTCGCTAGTATCTGCTACCGACGGCTGAGAAGATCCGCACGGACGTTCTGAACTCCCGAAACGAACCTCGTCAGGATCGTCACGTTCCGTGCCTTCGCCCAAAGGAGGATATCTCTCGCTATCTCGAACAGGGACCGAGAGTGTGTCCCTCCCTGCTTCTTGACATAAGCAAGCGCCGTGGTATTGTCCGAGTTGATCTGGACAACTTGGCCAATAATTCGTCCTTCGAAGAACTGGAGAGCCAACCGAATCGCTTCCAATTCTTTGAGGTTGATGTGCCAGGACATCTGTTCCCCTCTCCAGATGCCTGACATTTCCTCCTTTCCTAGTGTTGCTCCCCAACCCGCCGCGGACTCGTCTGAGAACAATAATAGGTCGGGGCTCAGAAGGCTGAGAGACAATCCTTCTGCTAGTTTTACAGGATCGTGCCACCACAACAGATGATCCTTGACCAATCGAGAGATGCTTAGAATCGCATCTAGGTCCTTCTTGTTTTTCCAGTTCTCCGCTAGGAAAAACTGGAGCGGTCTGAGGTGCAGTCTCCCCAGAGAAACAAACTTCTCCAGGGAAGAAATGGTCCCCAGCAGACTCATCCATTCCTTCACCGAGCATGTTTCTATCCCCAGGAAGTCTGACACTTTTCCTAAGCAATTCCGCTGATGTTCCAGGGATGGAAAGGCTCGAAAAGCCGCTGAATCCATCTGAATCCCCAGATACACGATGGACTGTGTAGGGGTCAGATGGGACTTTTCGAAGTTCACTAGCAGGCCGAGGGCCTTTGTCAGCTGCAACGTCGTATGAAGGTCCTCCAGACACCTTGGCTCCGACGATGATCGAATGAGCCAATCGTCTAGGTAGAGCGAAACTCTTATCCCTGAGAGGTGAAGCCACCTTGCCACATTTCTCATGAGGAGCGTGAACACCATCGGTGCAGTACTTAGCCCGAAGCAGAGAGCTCTGAATTGGAAGACCTGTCCCTTTAGTACAAACCTCAGGTACTTCCTTGACTGAGGATGGATCGGGACGTGGAAGTAGGCGTCCTGGAGGTCTAAAGACACCATCCAGTCGCCTGGTCTTAATGCCCCTAAGACAGACTGAGACGTCTCCATCTTGAACTTGTCCTTTTTTATAAAAAGGTTCAGTCTGCTGACGTCCAGGACAGGTCTCCATCCCCCCGACTGCTTCGGAACCAGGAACAACCTGTTGTAGAAGCCTGGGGAGTCTAATGTTAAAACTTGTTCGACTGCTCTCTTTTCTATCATTTGCTCGAGCAAATCGAACAGGATCTGTTGCTTCGAAGGCTGGTAGGAGGGTGACAGATCTAAGGGTTTCAAGCTTAACGGAGGTGTTGCGAGAAAAGGGATCTTGTAACCTTTCTCGATGATCTCGAGAGACCAGTAGTTTGCTCCTCTTACTCTCCATGCCTCAGCAAATAATAAAAGTCTCGCTCCGACTGGTGCCTGAAGGGCCGACACATCACTTCTTTCCCCTGGGTTTAGCAGGGGTCTTTCCTCTAGCGAATCCTCTTCCTCGAGGAGACGCCCTCGAGGAAGCTCCGCCACGAAAGGGCTT
This sequence comes from Macrobrachium nipponense, assembly GCF_015104395.2. Lineage (NCBI taxonomy): Eukaryota > Metazoa > Arthropoda > Malacostraca > Decapoda > Palaemonidae > Macrobrachium > Macrobrachium nipponense. The sequence continues at coordinate 30,381,474 of NC_087215.1, read as the reverse complement.
CATCTTCTTAGAAGACTGCGCTAGCGCAGATGAAGCGGGGGCAGCAGGACGTCTAGAAGACTGAGCCAAGAGGTCCTGAGTTGCCCTTTCCTGAAGGCTAACCGCAATGTCCTTCACCACTGATTGTGGGAAGAGATGGTTCGAGAGAGGGGCGAACAACAACTCTGCCTTCTGTGTAGGAGATACCGATTTTGCCGCAAAATTGCAGTAAAATGCACGTTTCTTCAAAATCCCCGTAGTAAAGTGAGAAGCCAACTCATCAGATGCATCCCTGACTGCCTTATCCATGCAGGATAGGACGCTGGATAGTTCCTCGAAAGACAGAGAGTCAGGGCTCCGAGATTGTAGGTCGAGGGCTCCCAAACACCAATCTAGGAAGTTAAAAACCTCCAATGTCTTGAACAAGCCTTTCATATGGTGATCTAGCTCCGACAGCGTCCAGGAAACTTTAGCTGAAGAAAGGAGTGACCTCCTCGGAGCATCAACCAGGCTGGCAAAATCACCCTGGGAGGAGGAAGGAACTCTCAAACCCACCTCCTCTCCCATCTCATACCAGATGCCCGCTTTTCCACTCAACCTCGCTGGAGGAAGGGCGAAGGAAGTCTTACCTTGTGCCTTTCTGGACTCCATCGAATCATGGATCCTCTTGAATGCCCTCTTCGTAGAGAGCGAAGTTGCCATCTTGACGAAGCCTGGCACTTTCCTCGTTTTTGACGAAGCCAGCTGCGAAGGAGAGCGAGGGGCCGAGGGCTGAAACTTGTCATCAAACAAGCCTTGCAAAATGCGGGTCAGCACCTTGTAGTCGGAAGATGACGACGCAACAAGTTGTTCTTCCTCCGCAGGCTTCGAATCACCCGAAGATTCCCCCTCATCAACTAAAGCAGTAGAAGGGTCCTTAACATAACGCAAAGTAATAATAGCAGACTCTGAAGCTTTACGAGGGCGCGGTAAAGGAGCGTCCTGAGAAGCGTCCTTGCGAGCGTCTTTGCGAAACTTCTTGATGAACGTCTTGATCCATAAAGCGCCGAGCGTCCTGAAGAGTGTCGTCGCGCGTGTCCTGAGGAGCGTCCTGAAGAGCAAGACGATGAGCGTCGAGAACAACGTCCTCGTCAACACGAGCTATGAGAGAGGCGTCTTGGTGAGCCGCACGCCGCTCATGAAGAGAGCGTTCATCATAAGAAGGCGTACAACGATCGTCGTCAACACGAGCCTTACGGACCTTCTCCCCGCTAGCGTCTCTTGCCTCCTGCCAAAGACGACGGCCGCCTGTGCGACATCTTGCGTCTTTGTAGGAGGGAGACGCCCGAGGAGAAGGCAAAGGAGAAAGCAAAGGAGACTGCCTGGTTCTCTTGACAGGCAGCTTCAAATCCTTCCTGCGACGACGAGGTTCTGCCTCTCTCTTAGCGAAAAACAAGGCCAACTGTTGGTGCATATTAAGAAGAATGTCCTTAGAAGGTGAAAGATCACGTTCAGGAGACGGGCTAATCCTGTGAGAAGACGAGGGGCGAGGGGACGCCTTCTTCCTTCTCACAGGAACTGTCTTATAGCGATCAGAGCGCTCAAAAGCGTCCTCTTCCGATGAAGTTCTGGTCCTCTTCTGTGGCAGAATGTCTTCAAAGCATTCAGGAGACGACTGAAACATAGGTCGAGAAAGAGGACGTGAAGCGTCCTCTTCTCTAAAACCTCTCTTAAGAGGGCGGCTAAGACGACATCTTGCGCGCCATCTTGCGTCTTTGCCGCTCTCCTCGAGAGAGGCCCTCCAAGCACTCCAACCCCTGCGCGAGGAGGACGCCTCTGGGGACGAAAAGCAATCCTTCAGGATCCCTGCACGTGCACGATCTTTAGCAGCCTGGGAAGCGTCTTCAGGTCCTGCCGAAGGGATGCCAGATCGGTGGGGAGTCCCCGTAACCCTCCTTCGGCTTTCGACTTGCCCACTCCCTGAGTCCTGGGAGTCCGACAGAGGTCCCGGCCTAGAGGCATTATAGGGCACTAACACGATCACCACACTTCACAACACTAGATTGTAGAGCCATCACTTTCGACTCCAGGGCACGTATCGACTCCATAATGGTTGAAAGGGCATTCCCTTCTGCAGACACAACCTCCGTGCCCGAAGGCAACAACGCAGGGTTAGGTATATCAAAGTCTACAGGAGGGTTAGAAGGAGACAAAACACTACCCTTACTCTTGTTAAGTGAAGCACTCCTGGAGGAAGACCTCCTGATTCTATCACGCTCTAATTTGCGAATATAAGAATCATACGTCTTCCATTCATGATCATTCAAATTCTCACACTCCTTACATCTATCATTCAGCAAACAAACATGCCCCCTACACCTCGTGCATACCGAGTGCATACCGAGTGAGGGTCTACCGAAGCTTTCGGTAGCCTCACCTTACAATCTTGTACACGACACACCCTGAAACTAGTAGAACTAGATCCAGACATCTTAATCCAAAGAACAGTCAAGGCCAAAATCAAAATCAAACCACGATAGCGTATGCCAAGCCACAAATCCGAATCAATAACCAAAATCAATCAAGATACTCAAGTAGCAATGAAGTTTTCAAAATCCAATGACGGAGGTACTGAAAACAGGTGTTGACAGTACCGGCGACAGAGAAAATCTGAATAGAAAATGGGAATGGTTCCTGATATCCGCCTCCCAGTGGCGGGAAGGGGTACTAACCACCTGGCCGACCACTGCGTTTGCCGGGAGTTTTGAAATTCTGTCGGACTTCGGAGAATACAGCTATATATATATATCTGACAGGTAAGTTTCATGAACAAAATATCATTTTCACATAAGTGACTTACCAAACTATTACATTAGCTGAATTCACATTACCCGGAAGGTGGGTGGACAGCTTTATGAACAAAAAACGATAATCATGTGCTCACATTATATATAATGTTAGCAGTACCTTTACCATGGAGAGAGCAGCTACAGGTAGATACTGCCTCTGGTTGGCTCTCTCATCACATGTAGGAGACGTGGCAGTAATGGCCAGGGTCGTCCCTACTAATGGTGGGATTTTGCAATCATGGAAGTAGACCAATGATTGACAAAAACATCAATAATTTGCCCTTGCCCTAAGCAAAAAGACCAAATAAAACCACACAACACCATCACCTACACTAAAAACCATATGATACCCTTAACCAGATATAAGAACTGGTGGGTACTTCGGGTACATGTACCCCCAGGCTTCCCAAAAACTCAACAACCTCAAACCCAAGGCGAGGAGATAGTAGAAGGAAAAAACCGGGTCCCCCTATGCTTCCTCTCCCAATACCATTCCCGCTACTGACAACGGTCCCAATCTAAAACAGTTTTCTAAAGTAGTTTCTACCTCCTTTAAACAGTGCGATGCAAACACCGATTTCGACCTCCAGAATGTCGTTTGCATAATGGAGGATAGAGACATATTTTGTCTGAAGGCCAAAGACGTTGCTACTGCACAAATCTCGTGCGTCTTCACTTTCAGCAGCCTAAGAGCATGTTCCTGAGTTTGGGCATGCGCTTCTTGGATCAAACTCCTCAGGGAAAAGGACATTGCATTCTTTGAAAGATGCTGAGATGGGTCTTTCACCGAGCACCAGAGTCGGTTCGACTCTCCTCTCAAAGTTTCTGTCCTAGTCAGGTAGTGTCTGATGGCACTGACTGGACACAATGTACGTTCCTCGTCTTCCGACCCGACTAAGTCCGTTAAGTTCTTTATCCTGAAAGAACGGGGCCAAGGATTCGAAGGATCCTCGTTCTTAGGAAGGAAGTCTGTTACATATGAACAAACTGCGTTGCCCTGGGCGAAACCCACTTCCTTACTCATCGCCTGCAACTCGCTTACTCTTCCCGCTGTGGCTAAGGCAACTAGGAATAGTGCCTTCCTAGTTACATCTCTCAAGGTTGCCGAATTCAACAGTTCGAATTGAGGACCAATGAGCCACCTTAAAGCTACATCCAAATTCCATTCCACTTCTTCGGGCTTGAAAATTTTGGAGGAACTAAAGGATCTCATCAGGTCGCTGATGTCCTGATTTGACAAGATGTCGAGGCCTCTATGCTTAAATACTGATGTAAGCATGGCCCTATACCCTTTAATAGTTGAAGTGGCCAACTTCTTGGAGTCCCTCAGAAATAACAAAAATTCCACAATTTCTGTTATAGATGTTTCAGAAGAAGAGATGCTATGTCGTTTGCACCATGACCTAAAGACTCTCCACTTTGGTAGAGCTGGGCAGAAGAGCTTCTTCTGCAGCTAGCAATAGCTTCTGACGCCCTTCGTGAAAAACCTTTTGCTCTGACAAGGTTCCTGACAGTCTGAATCCTGTCAGGGCCAGAGCGGACAATCCTTGGTGATATCGGTTGAAATGGGATTGTCTGAGAAGTGATGGATTTTGCGGAAGTAGTCTGGGAAAATCCACTAGCAGACTGAGAAAGTCTGGGAACCACTCTTTCCTGGGCCAGAATGGAGCTACTAGGGTCATTGTCACATTCTAGTGCGATTGAAGCTTGTTTAATACCTCTCTTATCATCCCGAAGGGAGGAAAAGCGTAAACGTCCAGTCCTGTCCAATCTAGCAGCATTGCATCTCTTCTCCATGCTAGTGGTTCTGGAATTGGAGAACAGAAAATGGGGAGGCGATTGTTCCTTGATGTGGCGAACAGGTCTATTGATGGTCTTCCCCAAAGCTTCCAGAGGTCCTGACACACTCTCTCGTTCAGAGTCCATTCTATTGGTAAAACCTGATTCACACGACTCAGTTCGTCTGCTATAACATTCATTTTTCCTTGGACGAATCTTGGAAAAAGGGTGATCCTCTTCTCGTTCGTCCAGGTGAGGAGATCTTCAGCTATCTTGTTGAGAGAGAACGAGTGGGTCCCTCCCTGCTTCCGTACGTATGACAACGCTGTGGTGTTGTCCGAGTAGATCGCTATGTTCCTTCCGGTGACTAAATGGTCGAACAATTGTAGTCCTAAGAGGATGGCCTTCAATTCTTTCATATTGATGTGCAAGGTCTTTTTTCGTTCTGTCCACAGACCTGATACTCTCGTCTCCTAGAAGGGCTCCCCATCTGCTGTCCAAGGCGTCTGAGAAGAACTGCAGGTCGGGGTTTGACACGACTAGGGAAAATCCTTTTTGTAATCTTTCCCTCGCATGCCACCAACGAAGATCCACCTTTATCTCTTCCGTCAGAGGGAAGACTAGCGAGTCCGGTTGTGTCTTCCGAGACCAATTTGCTTTCAGGAAGAACTGAAGTGGCCTCATGTGTAGGCGTCCTAACCTGACAAAACTCTCCGCTGAAGCCAGGGTCAAGAGGAGGCTCATCCATTCGAGAGCTGAGCAGGACAGGCAAACAAGAAATTGCTGGACTGTCAACAGGCAGGACTCTATCCTCTTCGGGGAGAGAAAAGCCCGAAAAGCTAGAGAGTCTAGTATTATCCCTAAATAGAGAATCCTCTGAGTTGGAATCAATTGGGACTTCTCCGTCTTTATTAGAATACCCAATTGCTGTGTCAAAGTAAGTGTCTTCTCTAAGTCCTTCACACACTGACGACTGGATCTGGCTCTCAGGAGCCAGTTGTCTAAGTATTAAGCTGTGTTGATCCCCATCAAATGCAGCTACTTTCCCAGAGGAGCGAGAATCCGAGTAAATACTTGAGGGGCAGTTGACAATCCGAAGCAGAGGGCTCTGAACTGGAAGACTCTCTTCTTGAAGACGAATCTCACGAACTTCCTGGAGCTCTGATGGATGGGGACATGGAAGTATGCATCCTTCACGTCAAGAGACACCATCCAGTCGCCCAGTTGGACGGCTGACATTACCAATCAACTGGTTTCCATTCGGAATTTCGTCTTCCGGACGAAGAGGTTCAGAGCGCTTACGTCCAAAACAGGTCTCCATCAGCTTGATGCCTTGGGGACTACGAAGAGCCTGTTGTAAAATCCTGGGGAGTTCTTGTCTGTTACTTACTCTATGGCCTCTTTGCTGATTAGTTCTTCTACGACTTTGGCTAAAGCCAAAGCTCTTGTTGATCCTGTCGAGTATGTTGTCAAACAGACAGGTGTATTGGACAGTGGTGGATCCTGCGTAAATGGGATCACATATCCCTCTCGAAGCACCTGTATTACCCACTGTTCCGCTCCTCTTCGACTCCATTCCTCCCAGTAGTCATGGAGTCTCACCCCCACGGGTGTGTGAAGGATCTTTTGTTCATTTCTCTGTCTTAAAGGGAGGTTTCTTGGTAGACTTGGAGGTAGTTCGTAGGTTAGTCCTTGGTCTCTGCTGCCACCTTGACTTACCTCCTCGAAAAGGATGCTTTTGTAGAGGGGAAGCTCTAGCTCTTGTCACTGGAGGTTCCTTAGGTTTTCTTGCTGACTGAGAAAGAAGATCATTGGTGGGCTTTTTCTTGAGGTCCGACAGTACATGCTGGATAGTTTCTTCTGGGAACAGTTGAGACTTACTCAAGGGGGAGAACAACAAAGCCGATTTTTGGTTTGTGGTTACTCCTCGAGATGTGAAGGAGCACCACCGTTCTCTCTTCTTGAGTACTCCCATAGTGAACACGGTGGCCAATTCCCCTGAACCGTCTCTCGCTGCCCTGTCCGCACAGGACAAAACACTGAGCCAGTCCGCAGAAAATTCTTCATCCAGAGACTGGCAATCTTCAATTTTTCTGGCTAACGCTGCAATTGTCCAATCCAGAAAACTGAAGACTTCGCACCAGGTGATCCAACTCAGGTGAAGAGAACAACACTTTCGCAGCTGAGAACGCTGCTCTTCTGTGTGAGTCCACAAGGCCGGAGAAGTCTGGAGGCAGATACTCCCAAGGAAGGAACTTTTCCTGTCGCAGGTGTAGGCGAACGAAGCCTTGCCTGAATCCCTCTTCTTAGCAAGCCACTCTTCTACTTCCTTCAGTGCTCTCTTCGAGGACTGAGAAAGAACTGGTTTCGGTAAATCCGAAGGCGCTGGTTTCCTATCCTTCACAAACATCGACGGAGGGGAAGAAGGCGAAACTGGCTCAAAAAAATCTGGATATGTCTGTAGAAGGAACCTTAACAGACTAGAATAAGCTGAAGAGGGTTTCGAATCCTGGTCTTGAGTTTCCACTTCCGACAGGATGGACGACACCCTGTCTTCTTCTTCCGTCTGATTCGTTGTCTTCTCCAAAAAGACCATCAATTCTTGAAGTTGATATTTAAAAGGGCCCAAAGCAGAATCCTCTAACAAAGGATTGGTCTTCGAACCATCCTTGGTCGAAGTCGAAATCGATGTCGAAGTCGTGGCTGTTGTACGGCTCTTCTTCGAAAACGATCAACTGGGAGTCGAAACAACACGAGACGTATGAGGTGAACGAGTCGAAACAACATGATACGTATGAGGCGACGGAGTCGGCAACTGACCGTGAGCAAACCCCCCCGTCTCCCTCTGACCGCCGGTATGTCTTCTCCCGGGAGCTGGGGAGCGGGACAGTGACCTTTATCAAGGAAAAATAGGGGGACGGACAGCCGCCTCCTCGGACACGACACTGACACTTGGCCTAACACTGGCCTTTTCACTTGACTTCTCTATGAAAGCACGAAACGACATCCCTGGACTGTTGTAATTGGTACTGAAGTTGGAGGACTATCAATAGGTGAAATATTAGATGAAAGTGGAGAAGATAGTGACGGTTTGTTCGCCTCTAAAGGCACAGGAGTTGTCTCTACTCTAGCTTTACTACCCGCTCTAAGAGCTGCTTTCCTTTTCCTATCTTTGTCCATTTTATCCAAATAAGCTTGAAAAGCCTTCCAACCTTGTTCATCTAAACTACGGCACTCATCACAAGTTAATTCCTTGCTACAGCACTGACCCCTACATTTAACACATTTGGAGTGTGGATCGTAACATAGTTTAGCTAACATAGTTTTGCAGCCACTGCTGCAAAACCTAACTGACGATGAACTAGCATCAGACATCTTTGCAATAACTTGCTAATAATGAGGCAGCTAACTGATGAAGCAAAAAGAAACCAACCAGAAATTGTACATCACCAAATAGATATAATCCAAAATGGCAACGAAAGTCGACTGCAACAACAAACCACCGGTGTTACCCCGTGGCCGGCAGAAAATGAATTGAAGAAGTTAGCTCAGCAGTGTTGGGTATTCCCGAAAGTGGGCGGGATCTGTACGTATCACCTACACAAACGATGGCAGCGCCGCCACCACCGCCACCAGGAAATTTGTATTTTCGACTGCCAGGTAAGAAAGCGTACAGCTAATGTAATTGTTTGGTAAGTCACTTATGTGAAACTTCCCATTTCCTGTGCTAAATCCGCACACCACTTGTACCCATAGACGCTGGGGCACAAGAAGAAGAAGCGTGCACTAGATAATTATTTAAATAAATACTTAAACGGCAGTATAAGGTCATGAATTGCATAAATATTTTTACATATTCATGATAATTAATTTGAAAACATCGTTGTTGAAAAAGTAACTAGATTCCTGACTCAAATATCAACAGGTTTGCTTGTGAACGGTACCTCCGGCGTTCTTCGCGCTCTTCAATTGTTTATGTGTTGCCAATTGGTATGTGTTTACCCTCCAAACTGGGTATAAGACTTACACAAAACCGGGGAAATAAGCAAAATTATTGTATCTATTTGTAGTATAGGGTAGAATATCACGACAGGCCAACCCTCATCACGGTGGACGGGTCTTATTCACTCGATATTTAATTGGTGAAACATGAATACAATTGAAACTCTAAGCATACCATTTAAAAGACTGAAGTTTCGTCAACATATTGTGATATATGAAAGCCCCCAAACCCCATACGAAACTAAAATAAGCATGTGAGCTCTTCGTAAAATATGTTTTCAAGGCAGTTTTGAAATCCAATATGGCGGCTACGTTTTGCATGGACGGTTCTCATCAGTGACGGCCACCATCTTTCCCCAGCCTTCCCAGCACTCATTTGAACAATGTTAGCGTATGTATGTAACGTTTATTGATCTTACTCAAGATTGCAGTTGTAATCAGCACAATAAAACAACATTTTGTTGCCTCTATTAGTGAAAGTATGAAACTTGTTATTCCCGGGGTTATGGTTGGAACTGAATTCATTCTTACCTTGTAATCGGCGGTTTTTATCCTTACTGCCATCACAACTGAAACTCCACAGTGCTTATTTGATTGTTATTATACACATTTTGGTCTCAGTTCACTCCACATTGCACTTTAAAACCCGTTGCTGTTCTAGTTTCTAAGCGCGCGCGCCATAAACACAATTACGAACAGCAGACGACGACAGACGACGAAACTGCAAAGTTTTATTTCCCTAAAACTGTTTACTTTACTCGTTAATTAGTTTAAATTTACTTTGTTATTTAAAAATTTTGATTTAATTCATGTATATTATCCCTTTTTTGCAACCAAATTACCCCGAAAAATTACAGATATTTCTAAAGTAGATAAAATCAAATGTTTCTAACGTTTTTCGTACATCTGGCTGCCGAAAACCATAGAGGAACGAATACGGAAAAGTGCAGAGGAACGACTACGTTTTTTTTTTTTTTTTTTGCTTTTTTGTTTTTGCTAGCACTTTTCATTGATTTCAGTCTTGTATTAGTATTTTGAATTTTTTAATAATCGTATGCCAGAAATAAATGTAACCATTTAATGTTTGCATGCTAAGAATGGCAAAATCATCGTTGCCACATTAGTGGAGGCTTCACACATACGCCGTTCCATTATTATAAACTGTTTCCATGAATTCTAGTTGTCATAGTAATGCAATAATGATAAAATTGCTTTAATATTTATGTATATATACTTCCAATACATAGCCTAATTTCACCAATTTCAACGTTTGTGTGTAGTCTCATACCCAGTTTGGAGGGTCACATACCGAATGGCAAACAGAGAGAGAGAGAGAGAGAGAGAGAGAGAGAGAGAGAGAGACGAGAGAGAGAAAGGAAGGCGGAGAACGAAGAAGAAAAGGGATGGCGGTGGAGGGGGGGGGGGGGTGGGGAGAGGGTAGGTGGAGCTTTTATACACGTGTTCGTATCCATTTCTGCATAATGGAGTTTTTGTCTCTTGGTACAAGGACAAGTGTCGTTATTCTTTACGATTAGTGATTCACGATACCCTTATAAATTACGGCACTGGGTGTAATGCACTATAGCAAAATCTCGTTCTGTTACGAGTGTTCGTTACAGAATTAGGTATTGCCCAAAAACGTGCTTGCACTGTCTCTGAACCCATAGTTGACATGCTGCTTAGTTGTCAATCAGTTTTTATAACCAAGAATATTTTTACAAGCTAGCTATTGAATAAATTTGTATTTTTCTCAGTCAAACAATGCCCCTCAATGCTAACTTTCCTCTTTTAGCGACTTTCTGGTCATTGCAAATTCGGCCCCATAATTTCTTATGGTGCGAAAACAGACAGAGGCCCATGGACCGAAAAACGATTGCGTCACACTACGGCGATAATCCAGCAGTAAAACATCTTCATCATATATCCAAAAAGTAAATAATAAAGATATATATGCGCATTACGATTATAACAATTACATGTATAGCTGATAACAATCTGCATGAATAACTGGTAAACTGTTCTGCAATGACAGTTGAGTATAGCAATTATTTACAATAGGTACGAAAGTCAAGATGTCGTGACGTCATAATACAGAACTTAAAAGAACGTTCTAATTCAGAAAAATAATTACTTAAATTTGAGTCAGAGTCGAGTTACTTTTTCAATAACGAATATTTTCAAATTAATCATCATAAATATGTAAAATATTGATGTTTTACTACTTATTTAAAAATTAGCTAAGAGCACGCTTCTCGTCATCTTCTACCCAAAAAACAGCTGTTTACTCCTGGCTTGTTTTTGGTGAGAAATCGTGTTTCGATTGTTGTGATAAAAGTGCTCCAGCGTCTGTGGGTACAAGTGGTGTACGGATTTATCACAGGAAATGGAAAGTTTGTTGACACAAGCGACTCCGTAAACATCGAGATGGCGTCAATCTTCGAAACATTTTTTATTTTTAGTTGTAAGTAAAAATTTCTAAAGCGTTTTGGTGAGATTTCCACTGCCGTGGGCGCCATTCAGTACCCTCTGTTTAAATCTTAAAATTTGGCCTTAATTTCTAACTTTGGAAAAGAAAATACTTACTTCGAAAGGAGAGTAGAGGCCTTTAGCTCCGTTTCTCACCAACAACAAGTCGCGACTGATGCCCATCTCCGGTGTCAGGACGCGTTATAATGTACTTTTTCGGAGGGTGGCAAGCGTTCGATTGTAGGTGGCCTGTTTGGCCTGCTGTGATGTTTTACCCTATATACATATTATAGCAATTTTATCATTACTGCATTACTATGACAACTAGAATTCATGGAAACAGTTTGTAAAATGCATAAGGCATATGGTGAAGCGTATGTGTGAAGCTCCACTAGATTGGCAACGATGAGTCATTTTGGCAAAAAAGGGATAATAGACATGAATAATAAACATTTTGAAGTAACAAAGTAAAGTTGAACTAAACAATGAGTAAAGTAAACAATAATTAAGGGAATAAAGCTTTGCACCTCATAAACCGTGTACTTGTGTGCTGCCCGTAACTGTGTTTGTGGAGTGAGGAACCGCAATGTAGGGTAGAACATCACAGCAGGCCAAGCAGGCCACCTACAATCAACACCTAGCCACCCTCCCAAAAAGTACATTATAACGCGTCCTGACACCCGAGATGGGCATCAGTCGCGACTTCTTGTTGGTGAGAAACGGAGCTAAAGACCTCTACTCTCCTTTCGAAGTAGTATTTTTCTCCAAAGTTAGAAATTAAGGCCAAATTTTAAGATTTAAACAGAGGGTACTGAAAATGGCGCCCACGGCAGTGGAAATCTCACCAAAACGCTTTAGAAATTTTTACTTACAACTAAAAATGTTTCGAAGATTGACGCCATCTCGATGTTTACGGAGTCGCTTGTGTCAACAAACTTTCCATTTCCTGTGATAAATCCGCACACCACTTGTACCACAGACGCTGGAGCACTTTTATCACAACAATCGAAACACGATCTATTTTAACCAACAACAAGCCAGGAGTAAACAGCTGTTTGGGTAGAAGATGACGAGAAGCGTGCTCTTAGCGAATTGAAATAGTAGTAAAACATCAATATTTTTACATATTTATGATAGTTAAATTTGAAAATATTCGTTATGAAAAAGTAACTCGACTCTGACTCAAATTTAAGTAATTATTTTTCTGATTAGAACGTTCTTTCAAGTTCTGTATTATGACGTCACGACATCTTGACTTTCGTACCTATTGTAAATAATTGCTATACTCAACTGTCATTGCAGAACAGTTTACCAGTTATTCATGCAGATTGTTATCAGCTATACATGTAATTGTTATAAATCGTAATGCGCATATATATCTTTATTATTTACTTTTTGGATATATGAAGATGTTTTACTGCTGGATTATCGCCGTAGTGTGAAGCAATCGTTTTCGGTCCATGGGCCTCTGTCTGTTTTCGCACCATAAGAAAATTATGGGGCCGAATTTGCAATGACCAGAAAGTCCGTTAAAGAGGAAAGTTTAGCATTGAGGGCATATGTTTTGACTGAGAAAAAATTTATTCAATAGCTAGCTTGTAAAAATACTGGTTATAAAAAAACTTGATTTGACAACTAAGCAGCATGTCTACTATGGGTTTTCAGAGACAGTGCAAGCACGTTTTTGGGCAATACCTATTTCTGTAACGAACACTCGTAACAGAACGAGATTTTGCTATACAGGGGTCCTCGAGTTACGACGTTGATCCGTTCTTACGATGCATCGTAACACGAATTTCAGGCGTAAGTCGGAACATTGAAAAATACCACATGATTTAATGTTAAAAATACCCTATCAATAACAACGAGAGAACAATTCCTTACCTTTATTAGTTTTGATTGGCTTGCACACTGGAGAGGAAGCTGCGGTGCTGGAGAGACTGGGGGAGGTTAGTGAATCACCATAAGACTGACTGGGATACGCCGTTGATTTTGGTCTTCCAACCAAAGCACCAATAACATTTCCATTTCAATTATTAGACCACTACGCTGCTTAGTTATCACTGTCGCTTTCATAGGAGCAGATCCTTTCACATGTTCAACGATGCGCTCTTTATCTTTGATAATGGTAGCAACGGTCGAACGGCTAAGGCCAAGCGAGAGGCCAATGTTTGTTGGCGTTTCTCCCTTCTCGGATCGCTTTATATGTCCACTTTAATTTCCATGGTGATGGCCTTTCTTTTTCTTCGATGCACTACCATCAGAAGAGTCCGCCTTGCGCTTGGGAGCCATAACAAAGAGCAAAAAGTTACAAAAACGATACAACACGAGGGAGAGAGATGGCAGTTGTAAAACAACCAAAAATGGAGTATGGACGAGGACTGAGCGTAGCGAAGCGACGCCCGTCCTCTCTCCCCACAAAGCGTATTCTTCCGCCGTGCGCCTGGAACTAGTTCGCAGTTTGTTTACGTTGCTTACGACGCTAAACCGCGTAAGACGGAACGACGCAAAATATTATTATATTTTTATGGGGAGGGGGCGCGTTCGTAACCACGAAACATCGTAAGTCGAGACCATCGTAACCGAGGACTTTACTGTAGTGCATTACACCCATGCTGTAATTTATAAGGGTATCGTGAATCACTAATCGTAAAGAATAACGACACTTGTCCTTGTACCAAGAGACAAAAACTAAAAACCATTATGCAGAAATGGATACGAACACGTGTATAAAGCTCCACCTACACCCTCTCCCCACCCCACCCCCCCCACCCCCCCCCTCCACCGCCATCCCTTTTCTTCTTCGTTCCTCCGCCTTCCTTTCTCTCTCTCTCTCTCTCTCTCTCTCTGTTGCCATTCGGTATGTGTTTGACCCTCCAAACTGGGTATAAGACTACACACAAAACGTTGAAATTGGTGAAAATTAGGCTATGTATTGGAAGTATATATACATAAATATTAAAGCAGAATTTTATCATTATTGCATTACTATGACAACTAGAATTCATGGAAACAGTTTATAATAATGGAACGGCGTATGTGTGAAGCCTCCACTAATGTGGCAACGATGATTTTGCCATTCTTAGCATGCAAACATTAAAGGTTACACTTTATTTCTGGCATACGATTTATTAAGAAATTCAAAATACTAATAAAGACTGAAATCATGAAAAGTGCTAGCAAAAACAAAAAAGCAAAAAAAAAAAAAAAACGTAGTCGTTCCTCTGCACTTTTCCGTATTCGTTCCTCTATGGTTTTCGGCAGCCAGATGTACGAAAACGTTAGAAACATTTGATTTTTATTCTACTTTAGAAATATCTGTAATTTTCGGGGTAATTTGGTTGCAAAAAAGGGGTGTATACATGAATTAAATCAAAATTTTTAAATAACAAAGTAAATTTAAACTAAATAACGAGTAAAGTAAACAGTTTAGGGAATAAAACTTTGCAGTTTCGTCGTCTGCTGTTCGTAATTGTGTTTATGGCGCGGCGCGCTTAGAAACAGGAAACGCAACGGTTTAAAGTGCAATGTGGAGTGAACTGAGACCAAAATGTGTATAATAACAATCAAATAAGCACGTGGAGTTTCAGTTGTGATGGCAGTAAGGATAAAAACCGCCGATTACAAGGTAAGAATGAATTCAGTTCCAACCATAACCCCGGGAATAACAAGTTTCATACTTTCACTAATATAGGCAACAAAATGTTGTTTTATTGTGCTGATTACAACTGCAATCTTGAGTAAGATCATAAACGTTACATACATACGCTAACATTGTTTCAAATGAGTGCTGGGAAGGCTGGGGAAAGATGGTGGCCGTCACTGATGAGAACCGTCCCATGCAAAACGTAGCCGCCATAATTGGATTTCAAAACTGCCTTGAAGAAAACATATTTTACGAAGAGCTCCACATGCTTATTTTAGTTCGTATGGGGCTTTCAATATCACAATATGTTGACGAAACTTCAGTCTTTAAATGGTATGCTTAGAGTTGCAATTGTATTTCATGTTTCACCAATTAAATATCGAGTGAATAAGACCGTCTACCGTGATGAGGGTTGGCCTGTCGTGATGTTTCCCCCTAGTTAAAGTGCATTTTGGAGTGAATTAAGAACAAAATGTGTACAGCCTAATTACAATCAAATAAGCACTGTGGAGTTTCAGTTGTGATGGCAGCGAGGATAAAACAACCGATTACAAGGTAAGAATGAATATGAATTTCAGTTCAAATCATGACCCCGGGAATAAAAAGTTTCATACTTTCACTAATATAGGAAACAAAATGTTGTTTTATTGTGCTGATTACAACTGCAATCTTGAGTAAGACCAATAAACGTTACATACATGTACTATATACGCTAACATTGTTCAAATGAGTGCTGGGAAGGCTGGGAAAGATGGTGGATTGTCTGTGGTTACGAACGGCAAGTCACGCGGTTATCGCCATATTGGATTTCAAAACTGCCTTGAAAAGATATTTTACGAAGAGCTCACATGGTTATTTTAGTTCGTATGGGGCTTTCATATATCACATTATGTTGACGAAACTTCAATCTTTTGAATGGTATGCTTAAAGATGTAATTGTATTCTTGTTTCACCAATTAAATATTGAGTGAATAAGGCCGAGCCACGCGATGACGATGGATCGACTGCGGTTGTTTACCTTATTTACAGTAGTAAATGGTGCAAAAATCATTTGACAGTCTTGACGGACATCCAAGAAAACACAACCATATCTTACCTACCTAACCTAACTTGAGGTTCCGTACCCTGGCCTGGAAGTACCAAAATTTTCCTGGTAGGCGACCTGCGGGAACCAGGCCCGAAACTACTAGGTATACCTAGTACATTTTACTTGGGTAAACGTAATTACTGAGTATCTAAAACGGAAGCAGGAAGTTGTCAATAGAAAGTCTGCAGAGAATAAACTTACCATTACAAATGTCACTTGCTCTCTTTAATATAATAAGGCAGTGGCACATATTAACCAAATGAAGATAAGTAATAGTAGTAGTAGTAGTAGTAAGTGATATATGTCTCTGAAACGGCTCACTTGCTTGTTTATTCCTCCCTTGTTTGTGTGTGTTTGAGTTTGTTCTCTCTGAAAAACCACATTTCTTTTTATAAAATCTTTCCTATCTCCACTTCCTCCCTCAGTAGATCTACCAATAAGAGTATATTTGCTACTAATTCCTCTTTATTTTCTTGATAAGGTTGCTCCATACAGCTATATCTATTTCTAATCTCATTTCATGCTGGACAGTAAAGTAAGAAATGTTCTAAATTTTCATTTTGTTCCTCACAGCATAAACATTTTGTATCTTCTCCTTTTATCCCATTTCTATAATTTAATCCTAGTAACCTAGTCTGGCCCTACTGTTCCCATGCTACTTTTATTCCTCCTTCGTTTGAGTTTGTTTAATTTTTTTCTGGCTCTAATTCCATTATTCTTTTATAAATAAATTCTTTCCTATTTTCAATTTCACATTTCAGTAGATCTGTAAATAAAAGTATATTAGCTATCAATTTATCTTTATTTTCCTGATATGGCTGCTGTACAAAACTAAATCTATTTCTAATCTTATTATATTGTGGGCAGTAGGTATAGTAGGAAATGTTCTAGGTTTTCATTTTTCCCTCACATCACAAACATGTTTATCTTCCCCCCTTAGCCTATTACTTTAATTTAATTCTAGTGTGGAAAGTCTAGCCTTACTGGTCCTTCTCTTATGCTTTCTTTGTGTTTTCTGTAGATTCTTAATGTTGTCTTGTCATTCCTTTCTCTCTGCCATACAGAAATTTCTTAACTTTTAGGATATGTCGTACTATTACTAACTGAAAGAATGTGACAACATTCGATAAACATTAAAATCCAAATTATTATTATTATAGTTAGGCATCTAAATATTAAGTTTTCGAAAGAAAACCTTAATTTAGGACTAACTATAATAAATTTTCTCGGCTTTATTTTGGGTCTGTAGCGACTCCGTATGTAACACTCTCAAAAATCACATATTAATTATCACTAGAACGGCCAAGCAGTCATTTTTGTTACAGTTTAGTTGTCCGGGCCGCGTAACACCATTTTGCCCTGTCTTTAATCACTCCGCCAAGGTAAGTAGTTCTCGCAGACGACCCGAACCGAACCCACGGAACCGACCCGGCCCGAACCCGAACATGCAACAACATGAAAGCCAAAACAAACGGCAGCCATCCTGTTTGTATTAGTCCGCCGATTCCCTTCGATATTTAAATCGCCTTGCCCAACTAATCTTTAGGAGCTCCACTTTATTTTACATTATTCGATATATTTACCCTTGACCAACTAATTTGTAGGAGCTCCACTTTTTTTTTTTTTTTTTTTTTTTTTTTACATTATTCGATAAATTTTTTACCCTTGCCCAACTAAATCTGTTGGAGCTCCAATTTGTTTTTTTACCATTAATCGATATTTTACCCTTGCCCAAGTAATCTGTAGGAGATACATTTTTTTTTTTTACATTCTTCAATATTTTAACCTTGCCCAACTAATCTGTAGGACCTCCATTTTTTTTTACATTCTTCGATATTTATTTTCCTTCTACTTGGCCCTTAATCCATCCGCCAAGATAACTAGTACCTGGAACGGACCTTGCCTGACCCTTCGGCCTTCGCCTCAGTCAGTATGTGCCTGCTTCTCAGCTTGTGCACTGCTACGATCATAAGTACCATGTCTTCTTCTGCCGATAATTTTTTCGTGTCCCGCACACGTGGATTTCGCTGGGGCATCAAAACTGCAAGCGCTCCCGAGCCTCGTCCACAAATTCCGTTGTTCAGTTACCTTGGAAAACAACCGTCCCGCCAAAGAAAGAAAAAAAAAAAAAATCCTGTACCCCGAAGATTTGAACGACTCCGATTTTCTTTATTAAAGTTCTATATTTGTGGGGTGGGTGGGACCGGCCAATCATTTGACCGACTCGCAACATCTCCAAGGTAAGCTTATCAATGTAAATGCACGTTATGTTCATTATTTTTTGCCGTAATAAAGCACGCCATTGTATTTCCCGCTAAGCTGAAGTCAGGGCCGCTCAACACATCCGAACATTCACGTTCGCTAGCAGTCCACGTGTTCGAACAAACAACGTGGCCTTGACTTTAACCAATGTATTCTCGGAAATATTCACTGTTAAGATATCAGTAAGGACATACGGGTGCCAGCCATCCTTAAGGACAAGTTTTATTGGTTAGGTATTAATAACTGTTAACATACTACACAAGGGGGCTTCGCCCCCGGCCAGGTAAGGACATGCAGACTAAGTTTGGTTAGGTTGGTTCCTTTGGTCAGGTAGCAATCACTGTTAATATACTATTCTGGGGGGTCCAGGCCCCCGGCCAGGTAAGGACGTGGAGACTAACTTTGGTTAGGTTGGTTCCTTTGGTTAGGTAGCTAATCACTGGTTAATATACTATACTGGACTGGGGGGTACAGGGGGGGCGAAGCCCCCGGCCAGGTAAGGGCACGCGGCCTAAGTTTGGTTAGGTTGGTTCGTTTGGTTACGATCACTTCAGTTGCCAGGTAGACGCAATTTTTCATGCATGAACGTTCTATTAGGCTAATAGCCCATATGTTCGGTCTACGAATGTTGAGTAGGGGACAGTTTAGTAAACCTAGGCCGGGAGCTCCTACAGTTTAGTTGGCCACTGGTTTCGTCTGCTAGGGTTTCGTGGTTTTTCGTGTTCATTGTCGTCGTTTGGTTAGCCTAACACAACGGGGAACGGGAGCTCCTACATTTTAAGTTGGTACGGGAGCTCCTAGTTTAGTTAGCCAAGGGTTTCGTCTGCTAGGGTTTCGAGGTTTTTCGTGTTCATTGTCGTCGTCTGTGTCTCCCCCCACCCAAAAACCCCGGTTTCCAAAAAGATCCCCCCATACCGTTTTTCATTAACTGTTAACCAATACTCCTGTGTTCTCCCCCCCACCAAAAACCCCGCTTCCCAAAAGGGTCCCCCATTACCGTAGGTTTTTTGGTTTTGGGTTTTCTGACTACACATGTTTTCAAACCTTGTGCCAAAACAAACCGTCCGCCATCTTGTTTGTATTGCTCCGCCAATTCCCTACAGTTGATGCTGCATGACTTTTGCTAACTTAGTGAGTAGTTCATTATGGTGAAATAATTTAGCTAATTTCCATTTAACTTTTTTCAGTACAGCCCCCACTACTACAAACGGCCAAGCAGTCATTTTGACTGCCCTGACTATTCAAGCTTCAACCGTGTCTAGTGACCAAACCTGTATAAGACGCGTAAGGAAAGACATGTTCAGTTCCATCGCAACATACACTTCTTAGCTTGATTAGTATGCGTTTAGCTTTCCCACTATAATATGTCTCGTAGGAAGTTGAATGATGATGAAATATTAGAAGAGTTATTGAAGGATTCAGATTCAGATTCTGTTGAGGAGAGTAAATCTGATGAAGATGAGTACATTGTACAAGAAGAGGAATCAAGTTCTGATGATGAGTCAGCCAATCTGAGGGTGATGAGGAGTCGGAAGTGATAACATCAAGGAAGTGATAACATCAAATTTAGGTTAGTATCGTATTATCTCTCTCTCTCTCTCTCTCTGTTTCATGTCCTTTGTAATATATATATATATATATATATATATATATATATATATATATATATATATATATATATGTATGTGTATGTATATATATATATATATATATATATATATATATATATATATATATATATATATATATATATATCTTTTCATAGGAGCTTTACCATTATCTATTATTATTGTTTTTTGCTATTATTGTTGTTGTTGTTATTACTGTTGTTATTATTATCATTATTATTATTATCATGTTTTTTTTTTATATTTTGTCGAATATTAGCCTACTGTGTAATTTTTTTCTTCCTGAATTCATTATCCCTCACATTTTACAGAGGAACTCCCTTCTCAAGAAGAGGATTTATCATCAAACACGATTAGAGCTAAATGGTTGGTACGGTGTGGAAAGTAATATCTCAAGCATATGAAGATTGTGGAAGATTTTCTCAGCAAAACATACTGAGCCCCACTTCTTTTGCAAAACGTCTTGTACAAAAAAGGAGCTACATTAGTGCCTTTTCGATACTTATAGATGATTTTATCATTGAACATATCAGGAAATGCACTGAGCTCAGGGCAGAAGAGTCTTGAAAAACGATAATTACAAAGTATCTCGTGAAGGAGTTCTAAGCAGTAATTGGAATCATGTACATGCTCGTGGGATATTGGGAAAGAATCAGTCAATTGATCATCTATGGTCAAGAAATGGGGTCCACCCTTTTTCAGGATACAATGCCACGTCACAAATTCCAAAGAGCTAATGCGGGTTATAAGATTTGACATAAGAAACAATGAGGTCAGGAACGTTTACGTACAGATAAGTTTGCTTATATTTCTGAAGTGTGTTGGATAGATTCATTGAGAATTGCAAAGCTGCTTATAAGCCACATGAGAACATCACAATTGATGAACAACTTTTTCCCTCAAAATACCGATCCTTTTCCACAGTATATGGGAAATAAACCGACAAATTTGGAATAAGTTTTTGGATTGCTGCTGATACAGAATCAAAGTATATTGCATAAAATGGCTTTCCCTTACTTGGTAAAAGATGAATTTCGACCAGCAAATCAGCCCTTATCAACTCATGTTTTGCTAAGACTAATGGAACCATTCACTGGGAAAGGTAGAAATGTCACAACTGACAATTTCTTCACGTCGCTTCAGTTAGCTGAGCATCTGAAAGCAAAAAAACACCAGCATTGTTGGCACAATGAATAAAGCCCGTAGAGAAATTCCATCTCAAATGAAGTCATGGAAAGGTTAACTGTATGATACACTTCTGCTGAAGAATAAGGATACGACCTTGGCAATATACCAAAGTAAGAAAAACAAGACAGTCTTTATACTCAGTTCACTTCATCACACTTTCAGTAGGAGATGGACAGAAGAAAAAAGCCAGAAACTGTTGTGAATTACAATGTAACAAAATTTGGAGTAGACGTACTTGACCAAATGGCACGTAATTTATTTTCCACAAGGTGCCCTTCCAGACGTTTGGCCAGGTTTCATGTTATTTTTACAATATTTCCTTGATCTTGTAAGTATCAATGTTATGGATTTGTATTCAGAGGTCAAGGGGAAAACTAAGCCGTCATGATTTTAATCTTGGATTAGCAGAGGAATGGGGCATATTCCTTTGAAAAAATCTAGAGTTGGCAGAAGTGCCCGAAGATTTCTGATGAGATTTTGGAAGAGGAGAGTAGAACACCAAAATAAGAAACGGAAGCAATGCCAAATCCGCCTGTGCAAAAACAACAAAACCGTGATGACCTGCAAAAAATGTGAGAAATATGTGTGTGGAAAATGCACTGCTGTAACTAAACAAATGTGTTTTGTAAATTATGCAAGAAAGTGAGGATATAAATGTTATTCATCATCACAGACCTAATATTCTCAAATTCTGTCATATCAAAACAGCAAAAACATTTCCCCAAATCAATATGGATGTTTATTTTACAAATTGTTTGGCTAATACCAAGTAACACCTGAATTTACAATTTTGAGGACGTTTCCCACAAATAAATTTTATTTGCTTTGAATTTTTATCACTTTTTTGCTCTATTATTGTACATTTTCATTTCATTTAGATGCAAGTAAATGAAGGACTATTTTTTTTGATGAAAATGTAATCCTATAAAGAAAGCACAATAAAGAAAAAAAAAAGATTTTTTATTTTCATTCCTATAGTTATCTAGAATGGAAAACTTTGTAAAACTATATATTTAAGCGTAGCCTTAACATGTAATTCCTCCTTGATTTCAATGCAAATGGTATACTAACTGTCATAAAGTAGCAACAGAACTAATAACTAATTTTATTGGGTAATTAGATAGTTTTCTATAAAAGCAGTCAAAATGACTGCTTGGCCGTAATGGTAGGTGCAGGACCTTGGCCTTTCATGTGTTAATCAACACCTTTTTAAACAAGGGGATAATCATGTCAATAAATTTCGTTTTCAGCAAAATTCAGATAAATTTAATGTCTAGTTAACAACATGGGTGGAGATTAAGAATCAAATAACGGTGTCGAACTACATTGGGAGGTATACATTGATACATAGAGATATGTAAGATAGAGAGAGAGATGCTCCACTGAGGAAAGGGACTGACATAGTAAACAATAGCTGTAGTAGACAATACATATTGGATTTAGGTATATGATATTTGAGCCAGGTTTCGTCATAAAGATATAATTTTACTACTACTTTGACTACTGCATATTGATCTTTCAGTTATCCTGATTCATATTCGGAGGCTACCATTCATTTTAGGCCAGTATATGGAGAATATATAAATAGCAATTCAAGCCTTGGCCCAAACTAATAAAAGTGTAGCTACCGCTAAATAATCTTAGGACTATTCTTGGCGTCGAAGACGGACAAACCAGCATCTTGAGGTTAATGGGCGAGAATGCAAAGTCTGACTCTTGGCCGCGGTTTCTTTATTATTATTATTATTATTATTATTATTATTATTATATATTATTATTATTATTATTATTATTATTATTATTATTATTATTATTATTATTATTATTATTATTTTTTTTTTTTTTTTTTTTTTTTTTTTGTTGCGCAACTTTCTCCCGTTCCATGCTCCCTCTAGAATTGATTTTTATACTGGTTCCTAAACTGATTCCCTGCAATACAAAATTTCATTTAGGACAACACTCTTGCGTCAAACAGCCTGTACTCATGCTTACTGTTACACATCACAGTTAGCCTGGCTTTACAAACTCAAGAACTGACATTTTCATAAACTTATGGAAGAATATCGCATATCTTAGCCTACCATAACAATTCTTGGCAATAGGCTGCCGCAACACGACAAAAATACAAAGGAACACTTAAGTGTAATGGCAAAAGGTACATTATAAGTGCATTCCTGTTACAATGGAGAAATATGGAATTTCATATGGAAAACCAGGGGAGCTATACATTCCTCTCCTCTCTCACCTCGCCATACACGTCTCGAAGTGTGATTTGAGCTTAAGCAACCACGCAAATAGTTACATTTACGCACTTATGTACACATACTCATTCATAGACAACCTCAGCTTCCAGTGGTTCACTTAACATCTTTTCCAGTCTACCAGTTATCAAGGGAATTACCATTAATTTGAATGAAGGATTTCCATCATTACAAAGAGAAGACCAAAGAGCTAAGGATCTGGATGCAATAATGTCAATATTGCAGTGAACGAAGACCTCATATTCAGAAGAAGAAGAAGAAGAAGAAGAAGAAGAAGAAGAAGAAGAACAAAAAGAAGTGGTTGCTGAAAATGTTGGAGGGATATCACCGCTGAACGATTTTGTGTAATGTGGTTGCTTAATTGGCACTGCCTCTCTCTTCGTTGGCCCCTATACAAACATATGGTACCGCAGAGAAAATATACTTATACGAGTACAGCTTATGGCGAAATAAAACTAGTAAGGGAGCCTTTCAAAGGAATAGCAATGTTCCTCCTACTACTATTGAAATGCTACAAGCTTCTGGTGAGTACGTAATGTCCCTGGGGTTAGGACTTACTGTCTCGACCCCTTCTTACGTCACCATCACTTTTGACACCATGGGTATGCCAGATGTAGAAGAAGAAGAAGCCGGATATAAGTGTGAGAGACGCGTGGGAAAAGACAAGCAGGAAATTCATTCCACAGTTTTTATTTTTTTTTTTTTACCACGAATCGGCGTGAACGAGCATCAGTTGCCTAATATTACGCAGCTTTTGTCAGTGATGGATGCTTTGAACTCGTTACTCATCAGTTAGTACTCGTTGGTGCTTGTCAGGTTTCACAGCAACTCCTCAGTACTATAACTTAGAACGAGTAATTATCACGAAAAACCTTTTAGTGAAATAAGATGGAACAAAGAGGCTGTTTTGTTGAATAAAGTAGAATGGAAAATCAGCATGACATCTTGTGCAGTGAAATTATCATTATCTTCATCTCCTCCAGCTGTGTGATGTAAAGAATTATGAAAATCCGCCACTTATGTCTGTCCTGCGCCTTATCTTCCCCCAATCTCCACTCATCTCATTCTTGGTCTTCCAACTCCTCTGGTGCCCACATTAGCCTAGCCGGCACTATCGTGCACTGTTTGATAAAATAAGTTGGAACAACACGAATTGTTCAGTAAAATCAGAAATATTGAGTAAAGCCTGACTCAGGAAAGGTGGAATAAGCAGTTCTTTATAAGCTAGAATGTTCGGTTTTTAAATTAAGACTTTCAGGCTAGATTCTAGGATATTGTGCTCATGCAGGATTTTTATACTAGGTTGTAGGTATTTCTAGACTGGAGACGAGGATTCGACTAACTAGATCGTAGAATAATTTTTTTTCTTACACTAGATTGTAGAATTTAATTAATTTTTTTTCTTTTTTTTTCATTAGAATGACAGGTAAGTATCTTTTCTTGACTTCGGTTATGCGAGGAGAAGCACAGCTTTCCGGCTTTGCTGGAGTAGTTCCGTAAGAATAAAACAGTTTATAAAGCCCATGATCTCTCTCTCTCTCTCTCTCTCACACACACACACACGCACTAACCAGACTCGTCCTTTCGCCTCACAGGACAATTAATTTCCCGGACATAGTGGCTTCTTGATTCGTGGCTTTAGGTTGGTTGTTCCGAGTACGAATGTCAACGAAAGGGCACTTTTTCGTTACAACCAACCCAGTGCTGGCATAAGGCCAAGTAAATCTACAACAGCAAGAACAGCAACCCCAACGGTGGTGGTGGAGGTGCGTTCAACGTGGAGTGTCCAGCCCTTAGAATTTTATACTTTGTGTCTCGCCTTGAAGGTAGGCAAAGATGAGCGAGTAGTACGAGTTTCTGTTCTCGGGAGAGATCGTCTGACATTCCTAAGATGCGAGGCACCTCTACGGCTTTCTGCTTATCGTGGATTTCCAATAAGTTAGTTAAAGAGTACTGACGCAGTTTCCTGAGATAGATTTAAGACTTAGAAAAATATTGAAGAAGAGTTTCTCTCATAGATGGGGTTCTTCTATGAAAGATTTCCCCTTCAAAAGTACAATGTTGCTAAAGGTAGATAGCATCAAGTGCTAAGAAAAAAATCGTAAAAATAGTCTTATTACATCTATAGACAAGGATTCTACAAAGGAATTCCAGTTATAGATATCTAGAAAGATGCCGAAAAGATGTCCTATCATTGAATTAAGAGATAAAGAGGGGATCATAATGTAGAAGTGAAAAAGGCGATTGCTAAAAATGGAATCCCGTTACAGATTCTAAAACAATAGATAGCTAGTCTCACACAGATTTAGAAACAATTACCTCTACACAGTTGTGAGCATGTGCATATGCCCATAACCTGCTTTTATGAGATAAAGAACAATGAAGAGAGAGAGAGAGAGAGAGAGAGAGAGAGAGAGAGAGAGAGAATTGTCTATATCTTCGTGTCACCCGTTGTCCTTCCTGGATTCTCCTTTCACTTTCACTCGTCCGCAAGATTCGAAGAAGAAGAAGAAGAGGCAGAAGATGATGATGCTAGACTGGTTTTTTGTGTGTGTGTGTTGCCTGAGTTGAAACCAAGTTTTTGTTTACATTCATGAAGAATCTTCTTTTAATTCGTGCTCATCTTCTTCTTTGACCCTTCCACTTAGTTTTCTTCTTCTTCTTGAGTTAACCCTCCTCTTATACTACTCCTGTCTCTGTTTATGTTATGACTTTTTTGTAATCTTTTAAAATACTTTTTCAGATTTCATTCTCCACACCGCTATTGCATTTGTCGCATTTTTTTTGGAAACCAAATGTTAATCATATTTATGCTTTCTTCGCTCTCAAACCTTTATTGTATTTCTCTAAGGAATGTGCTGTAGTTGTGGTGCGAGAAAGGTTTTGCGTAGGTGTGGGACGGAGGGGAGGGGGCCGTGTCAAACCGAAACTGACTGAGGACTCCTGCAAGGAGAGTCGATATTTCATCACACAACGAAACGGTTAAGATCAGTCTACGCTTCCTTCGACTGAACCCTGCTTCAGCGTTCTAAGGCTTAGCTTAGCTTTCTCAGGGCTACGTTTCAGTGAAAATCTGACTTTCCCAGGAGCCAATAGCTAGACCAATAACTCACGGTCACTGCAGCAGACAGAAACAAAATTAACAGATTTAGCTGAACGAACTGCTCTGAGGGACACATTACGAAGTTAAGGGAAAGTCATCAGTCTATGATAGTAATGCCCCCACGTATCTTATTATCTCGGGACAGTAAATTTCGACCTGACCTCCTGAAACTCTTATATCTGGTCAGCCTTCGAGACGGATCTGTTATCATCAGTATCAAAGACAAACAGATG
Source organism: Macrobrachium nipponense (assembly GCF_015104395.2). Lineage (NCBI taxonomy): Eukaryota > Metazoa > Arthropoda > Malacostraca > Decapoda > Palaemonidae > Macrobrachium > Macrobrachium nipponense. The sequence goes on along the minus strand of NC_087215.1, from coordinate 30,355,012 downwards.
CATTTAATTATAAAATCTCTTCCCTAACACGCAAGTCAACAATAGGCAGTTTTAGTAAGAGTTAAGTAAAATTTTATGGTCAGATCTTAGTGGGAGTAAGACCTAACATTGCGACTGGTATGACGCTAAAGCTAAAGCTAAAGCTAAAGCTAAAGCTACTCTCAGGTCGTGGCCTAAACCAGCCTTTAATATAAGGTCTCAGCTGCCACAGTATGGTCGTGGAAAATATAATGTAATCACTTGCATAAAGGTCACACCTGGCATAAAGCCAGAAATCTGGAGAGGCTGTGGCCAGAATAAGGTGCGAGTTTCCATAAGACCACGGCCAGCAGAAATTCAGAGCTTGCATATAGCCACGGCTGGCATAAGGTCAACACTTGGGTGTTGTCACAGCCAGTAGAAGGTTAGAGCTTGTACAAGAACAGAAGAGATTACGGTCCACTTTGTTTATTTTGTATTATGTCTCTTTGTGGACAAATTTGTAATAATAATTGTATATTTTTTGTCAATAAAATAACTATATGGTGAAGGTTGACGCAAGGCACGAGGCTCTATATCATTATTTAGCTTTTGGTATTATTGACCATTTTACACTGTGTATTTATAAATGCATTGTCAACACATGAATCTTTCAAGTAAGTTAACGTGCATTGATTCTCAGAGCCTATGTTCTTTCAACAATTTCGTCCAAAATATTTAAGGAAAAAAGAAATGGAGTATTAAACATAGTTATCTTGCAAGCATTATGTGTATGGAAGTCAATTTGAGAAATGTAAGAGGAGATTGTTGAGCCAACCCTCCTTTATTGCAGCGAAATGTGCATGTAGAATGCTGATGAAAGAAAATAGGTTCAACCTGTTGAGATGAGCTGCTTACTTAGCACGTGACTAAAGAATAGAGAAAGGCCCATTCATGTTGTGAAAGACAGATGCGATGAAGAGGTTAGCACAGCCGAAAAACGGGTTTAATGTGTTCCTAGATGGTAAGGTCACGTGGAAAGACTTGGAGGCAGATAGCATGATGAAACGGTGAATAATTCACAAGTGATAAGGAAAGGGAAAACCCAGAAAGTGCTGGATAGAGGGGAGGTGAGTTATTGGAAAGGAAAGGCTCCTCATATTGAGAAAAAAGAAGAAGAAAAAAAAAGGGAATACAAGTTTTCTAGGGGTGAACTGTGAGCAGGGGTTTCGGCAACGTGCTGATGGGCCTACTGTGTAGGAGTATGAAGCAGCTACTGTCATGGAAGTCTTCTGCACAAAGCATGAATCAGCAATTCAGCAGATGAAGTGTTGGAGTATGAATGCGTCAGTGATCGTTGTGTTGCTTTCTCTCTGAAGCCACTCCTCGTTACGGTTGTGTATATATATATTATAATCGTACATATATTTATATGTATGTATATATAGATAGTATATTTATACACACATATATATGTATATGTATAAATGATTATATGTATATATATACACATATATATGATTACATCTATCATCTATCTATCTATCTATCTATCTTTATATAGCTATATGATATATATATATATATATAGATATAGATATATATATGTACTATATATATACATTTATATATGTATATTAAATATATATATATATATATATATATATCATAAAATATATATATATATAGGGGGGAATAAAACCAGCCAGAGAGTAAGACTAGAACGTACCCAACAAGGCTAAGAAGATCGCGGCTAAATCAAAGGGCTTTCAGTAAAAAAAAAAAAAGAAAAAAAATAGAAAAAAGTATAGATGACAAGGAAAAGTATCGGTACTATAAAGAAACGATGTTATTTCACACGACCACAAAAAAAGGCCGGGAAACCTCAGGAATGGGATCTGAAACTCTTCGCCTGAATATATTGTTTCCGTTTTTTTTTTATTCAAAAACTGCAAACCCGAGAAACAAATATAAAACGACAGAGAATTCTAAAGCGATCGTCCTCAGAAAAGGCTAAGTTGCTCATAATGAAGGAAGAAAAATCGAAAGAAAATAACACAACGCACTACATTAACAAACATAGGAACTTACGACAGCCGCAAAAGAGGTCAGGAAAAGTGTAGAAATGGATCTTGGCCTCCGTATGTAGTACTACTACTCAGGTGTCGCTGGAAATCCTTTCCTCCGAGGACAATTATTTGCTTCCAGGTTGTTTCCTAACATGAACTGACTTGACCGACGGTGAAGAAGCAGCCATCTTGAATGAGATCTGCACATGCGCACTCATGTGATCAGGGTGAAACTTTAGGTTTATAACGAAGGATTTACGTTGTTGGCATAAATTAAAAAGAGACTTGCCCTGCTTTTATCTCCCATCAAATTCTACGCAAAATATGATATATATTTTATCCGTCAACATGGATATCAAGTGCACAGAATTTAAATGCAATGGCCATACTATAGTAGATTCACATCAACCGTGATGCTCCTGATTACCTGTTGATAAGCCAGTCACAGGGCTGGAAACTCTCAGGCTCTCTCGAGAGTTCACATAGGTAGGATCTATGTTCCACCTCTCAGGAGAGGTGGAACATAAATCCTACCCATGTGAACTCTTGAGAGACTAAGAGTTTCCAGCCCTGTGACTGGCTTATCAACAGCCAATCAGGAGCGTCGTAAGGGACTGGCCTAGACATCAAATGCGCGGCTGATGTAAATCGACTATAGTAGGTACTTCATTGTCAAAAATTGCCGGAAATGCTTCACAATGGTTTCTTGTTTTGCGCACCAATCCTTTGAACATCATAGACCCAATAGCGAGGAGGAGGTTACTCTTCCTGCTGACCTTTTAATTCAAGTGACCGTTGTTGACGGACTCTCTCAAAGGGCTCCCGATAAATGGGAACAAGTTCCAAACAACCTGGACGTGGAACTTGGGAACGCCGGGACCTTTCAGCTTCAATGAAATTTCCTCTTTCGAAACTACGTTTCTTTTTGAGTTTAAGGAATTTGGGTTGAGCCACCTTCCACTAAACAATGTTATGACATATACTTGTCCTTCGTACAAGCAAGTCTGGCTTGCCTGTCTCAGTGGCTATTCTGTAGGAAAACGAACCCGTAACCCTTAACAATCGATGTTCGGTTGTTCAACCATAATGTGACCAGGTTTTTTTTTTCTGTAAAAGCGGGACAATTCATATATATATATATAATAGATCTATATATATATATGATATATATATATATATATATATATATATATGTGTGTGTGTATATATGTATTTATATATAATATATATATATATATATATATATATATATAGATATATATATATATATTATATATAATAATATATATATATATATATATAATAATTATATTAAATATATATATATATATACATACTGCCATTGTACCTTCGGTGACTTTATTCTTCCGACATTAGCAGCTGCAAAGGGGCGCATTTTATAGTAGACTTTACAGTCTATATAATATTCTTTTAATTCACTTCATTGGACATCGTAGCAGTCGGAGAAGACGACAGAAGTTACGAGCTGGTGAAATGGCCAAATTAAACAAAATATCAATACTATTCCATTAAAATGGGGACGGTTTTGTTTTTGTAGCTCAAAAGAGCGGGATAAACGTGTAAAAAAACGGGGCAAATTTCACAAAAGTAAAAAAAGCGGGACATTTTGCTAACTTGAAAAAAATCGAGACCGACGTAGAAAAAGCGGGACTCTGGTCACATTATTCAACCACCCAACGGGCTATTTGACCTTTACTCTTCTGTTCGTGAATTTGATTTTTTCTGTGCTAAATCCAAATTGATTTGATTTATTGATTTCATAGGTTATAGGCATAATGCCAAGCACAGGGGCAACTAAGGCCATTCAGCGCTGAGACGGAAATTGACAGTGAAAAGTTGTGAAAGGTGTAACAGAAGGAAAACATCGCAGTTGCACTATGAATCCATTGTTAGGAAAGGGTGGACAGTAAGATGGAAGAAAGATATGAAAGGAGATAAAGTAAAAGGAATGAATGGGGGTTGCAGCTAGGGGCCGAAAGTACGCTGCAAATAACCTTAAATAATGCCTACAGTGCACTGCATGAGGTGTAATGACGGCACTATCCCCTTACGGGATTAAATCCTTATTGGTATCTGTCCTAGTCAGCGACCCCAAGGGTTTTCGGGGGTCGTTGTTTAGGACTAATATTTCTGGGAGGTCATTATCTTTATGATAGTTTCAGTCTTTTGTTTATGTCTTTACGGTCGTCCTCAATGGGCTTGTACTAAAGACGCGGCGAAGGTGGATACAAGTCGGATTAAAACCGTTGGGGGTGGGCGGGGGGGGGGGGGGGGGGCGGGGGAGGCGTTCAGTATCTAGGAAATATCCCCTAATTGCTATTCAGTCCAGTCGGTTTCTTTATCTTTTGAATTTAGCAGCTTGCCGTTGATGCTTCATTTATCGTTTCGAGGTTTGATTTTTTTTTTTTTTTATTTCTTTAGCAAAATCGTTTGATATAAAGTCTCATTTGACTATACTCTGTTTTTTTTCCATCTGTGCATCCGCCAGTAGTGTTTTCGCATGGTAACACTGCGTCCCGGGCTTTAAATAGTTACGCTATGTGTAAGTTTTAGGTAAATAAACGGATATCTGGGTGTACATTTGCAACTGAAAAGTGTTTTAATCATTTAAATTATGCGAATCACATCGATAACATTCGAAATAGGATATTATTTAAAGCCCAGGACGCAGTGTTACCATGCGCAAACACCACGGGTGGACGGACGGATGGAAAAAAACAGAGTATAATTTCATTGAACATTTTATAGGACGAGTTTCGCTGCTGTTTTGTCTGTTTGATATTTAAAATGTCCTCCCGGTTTAAGTTTAGCTTCATGGCAAAGTTTTACCTCGAGAGTTTACGAAAATAAAGGTTATTCATCATAACTTTGGCATTGTTATTCATCAAGGTTAAGTTTCATATCGATGCACATGCAAACACACAGATACATATACATCATTTGCATATATATATATATATATATATATATATATATATATATAATATTATATATTATATATATATATATATAATATAATTATGTATATACACCTGTGACTATATATTAATAAATTATCTACAAGACGAGAGAGAGAGAGAGAGAGAGAGAGAGAGAGAGAGAGAGAGAGAGAGAGAGAGCATGCTTATTTTTCCATTTTTGCAAGAGGTAACTTTGTGCATTTACCCCAACCCCGGCCATATAAATGAAAAAAAAAGAATAATAAATAAATAATATAAAAAAAATATAAAAAAAGTGTGGTGCAACAATCTTGATAGAGGGAGGAAACATAAGCATGAAGGGAATTCTGGAGCCTGACTATAAGGGAAAGAAGATAGCCAATGAGCTAGAGTTTATACACTAAGGGTGTGTCCAAACTTCATTGAAACATGAACACGCGTCGGTAACTATACTCTGTTTTTTCCATCTGTCCATCCACCTGTGGTGTTTTTGTATGGTAACACTGCGTCCCGGGCTTTAGACAGTTACATTCAGCTTACATTCAACGATTATAATAATATCCTATTTCGAATATTAACGGTGTAATTCGCATACAGTAAATTATTAAAACACTTTTCAGTTGCAAATGTACGCCCAGATATCCTTTTATTGACCTAAAACTTACACATAGCGTAACTATCTAAGCCCGGGACGCAGTGTTACCATACAAAAACACCACAGGCGAATGGACAGATGAAAAAAAAAAAAAAAAAAAACAGAGTATACACGCATAGGCGCCAAATCGTGAATTACTTACTGGTCTCCAGTGAATGCAGAATTTGATCTGCACGGCGAAATACACTTGTAGTAGACAAATGAAACAACTGAAGAATGTGAAGCGCTCAGGCAGGTGAAAATATCTTTCTGGTAGCGAGATGATTTGCGTGGTAAGACTTGTCAGTTCTGAGTCGATTACTCGCAAAGGTTAGCTATCACGCGAGAGTCATCTAACCATTCTAACGCATACTCGGCTTAGGGATCGTAGAGTTCTGTTTGTCCGTCATTCCTTTAGATAAACACCCCCCCCCCCCCCCACTCTCTCTCTCTCTCTCTCTCTCTCTCTCGGGAAGTTAAGGTCGTAACCGCAACTCTTTATTGACCAAGTGCAACTACGATTTATGTTGCTGAAGATGATCAGATTAGCAATATGATGGCGAGCTGAAAACGACGCGATACCCATTGAGAAGAGGCAATTAACTTCAAGAGAGAGAGAGAGAGAGAGAGAGAGAGAGAGAGAGAGAGAGAGGAAGGGAACATAGATAAATGTGCAGTTCAACGGTCGTAAAGGAGTGTGCTAAAAGATTAGACATGAATAATGGACATGAGATTGAAGGGTACCCACCCGAAGACATTTACACTGCGAGTGAAAAGGCTTTGGAAGAAATTGTTCAAAGAAGTGTCTTTAATAATAAACAAAGAGCTTTTAGACAAATTTATAAGGCCGTTTAAAAACTTCTAGACTTTTTCTTTTTAATGAGGGTTGAAGGCAATATTGAAACTCAGACGGCTATCTGTAAACTTTAGAAAGCTTTTCTTAATTCTCGGACAGTCATTTTAATGGTTGGAGGGAGTCATATCTATACACCAAAACTATGCAAGTTTCTTCGGCGCTACCGAATTTTTTCTATAGTATATAATGCTGTGTGAAACTCTCAGCGGCGGCTTATGAAACTTTCAGCCACTGCCCGGTGCCAGACGCATGATCATGGCTAACTTTAACCTAAAATAAAATCAAAACTACCAAGGCTAGAGGGCTGCAATTTGGTATGTTTGATGATTGGAGGGTGGATAATCAACGTACCAATTTGCAGCCCTGTAACCCTCAGTAGTTTTTAAGATCTGAGGGCGGACGGACAAACAAAAAGCCATCACAATAGTTTTATTACAGAAAACTAAAAACCATGTTTGAAGTTCAGGTAGTATCTATTTACATGTTCAGTGAGGTTCTCAATGCCCAGAAGATCTCTTTTTAAACACCAGAAGGTACAATATTCCAATTATAGGGAATTATTTCAAAGCTAAAACAGCTGTTTTCAAAGATCAAGAAGCGATAGTCTCAAAGTCAGGATAGCTATAGTAGATTCACATCAGCATCTGATGTCTAGGTCAGTCCCTTACGACACTCCTCAATGGCTGTTGATAAGCCAATCACAGGGCTGGAAACTCTCAGTCTCTCTCGAGAGTTCACATGGGTAGGATGTAATGTTCCACCTCTCCTGAGGGATACTTTTGAAAGGTGTGCCCCTCAGGAGAGGTGGAGCATAATCCTGTCTATGTGAACTCTTTCGAGAGACTTAGAGTTTCCAGCCCTGTGACTGTCTTATCAACAGCCTATTAGGAGCGTCGTAAGGGACTGGCCTAGACATCGGATGCACGGTTGATGTGAATCTACTCTAGTTTAAAGTTCAGATCGATTCTCAAGTTCGGAGACGTATTTAGAAGTTCAGATTGTTAAACTGAAATGCAAGGAGTCACTTGTATGTTTAGACAACTATTTCGAAGCGCCTGCAGTTATCTGAAAGTTCAAATAGTTACTTCAAAGCTCAAATCGTTATAAAGCCCAGCGATCCTTTGACGAGATCAGGCAACATTCTTAAAACTCTTAGAGATATTTGTCATTTCAGATAGATACATGACAGTTCAGAGAGCTACTTCAGAAGTTCAAGTAGTTGCTTTAAAGGTCAGAGAGCTATATATAGATTTAAATAGATTTCTCTCTCTCTCTCTCTCTCTCTCTCTCTCTCTCTCTCTCTCTCTCTCTCTCTTATCAGAGACCTATTCAGAGTTTTTAGAGTTCCGAGAGCTATTCACAAGTTTAAATGGTCATCTTTGGACCCGGAAAGATATTAAAAGCTGCATACAGTTATTAAAATCTCAAATCATTTTATTATTTAGAGTTCACAGAGGTAGTTTTTAAAGCTTATATAGCCATTTTCAAGGACCTGAAACCAAATTTTAAAGAGTTGATAAAGGCAGTTTTGAAATTCTGAGAGAATCATTGCTTAAGTTTACCTGAGTATGGAAATGAGTGACAATCCTTTTGTAAATCCAAAGTCTTTTTCGTTTACAATGAGGAAACCACTATTATCCAAACTTCCATAAAAATACCGAGATTACTGAACTTTAAATTTTTTTCCTAAACTTTCCAAATTTTGGAAAACTTCCTGTATTTTTTAAGATATTTTCTTAAAGTCAAGAAGCTAATATGGAAAATCTTTAAGCAATCAATTAGTTGACTGTGCTATCCTGACAGCACCTTTTTAAATATACACAAATTAGATGCTATGGCAGCCATTTTTCAGAATAATTGCTTTGAATAGCATCGAATCTAATCTTAAAATAGTTTCCTAAGCGTCAAGCACTTTCCTCATCTTTGGGAATACCCGCTTCTGATGCTCAAAAGGCTAATATGAAAATCGTACTACTTCCGAGGGGTATTTCCTGAAGGAGAGGAGGAGTTTTCTTCAACAGACCTTCGTAAGCTTCCCAAAACCACAGCCACAGTATCGGCTTCACCAATCGGCCGCAAAATTATGCTGGAATTTTTCGCCAGTCTCTCGTTAGGCCTAACGCCGTTCTAGGCCTATGTCGGAAGGCGTGTAGTCTCGCGTCTCGAGCGGCCGAGACATATTTTTCTGGCATATTCCAGCGTCTTGCAGCCTGACTTTGCATCGGTGAGTAGTCATCTTTGCTTTACTGATATAGGTTTAAGAAGATTCAACTGAAAAACATTCATAGATACAAACAAATAATAATACTGGTTTACAGGTATTTATACAGGCAGGGCGTGTACAACCGGTGGGTGGGTCGGTAAGCAGGGATCATATTTGGTCGTTGGTTGGAGACGAAATCTGATAATAATAATAATAATAATAATAATAATAATAATAATATACAGAGACAGGAGAATGACAAACAGAACAGTGGACTGGCACAACAAACCAATGCACGGACAATACATGAGACAGACTAATGAAGTAGCCAGCGATGACACATGGCAATGGCTACAGAGGGGAGAGCTCAAGAAGGAAACTGAAGGAATGATAACAGCGGCACAAGATCAGGCCCTAAGAACCAGATATGTTCAAAGAACGATAGACGGAAATAACATCTCTCCCATATGTAGGAAGTGCAATACGAAAAATGAAACCATAAACCACATTGCAAGCGAATGCCCAGCACTTGCACAGAACCAGTACAAAAAGAGGCATGATTCAGTGGCAAAAGCCCTCCACTGGAGCCTGTGCAAGAAACATCAGCTACCTTGCAGTAATAAGTGGTACGAGCACCAACCTGAGGGAGTGATAGAAAACGATCAGGCAAAGATCCTCTGGGACTATGGTATCAGAACAGATAGGGTGATACGTGCAAATAGACCAGACGTGACGTTGATTGGCAAAGTCAAGAAGAAAGTATCACTCATTGATGTCGCAATACCTTGGGGACACCAGAGTTTGAGAAAGAGAGGGAAAAAAATGGATTAAGTATCAAGATCTGAAAATAGAAATAAGAAGGATATGGGATATGCCAGTGGAAATTGAACCCATAATCATAGGTGGTTCACTTAAGGTAGATTCTGGGGTGAGCTCTATGCCTACGAGACGTTTGTTTGGCGGGCGCTGATTGGCTGGTAGCTGCCTACCTCCTGATACCACCCAATCAGCGGCCGCCAAACAAACGTCTCGCAACCATACGGCTCATCCAAGAATCTACCTTAAGTGAGCCAGCTATAGGCATGATCCCAAGATCCCTGAAAAGAAATCTAGAAAAACTAGACGCTGAAGTAGCTCCAGGACTCATACAGAAGAGTGTGATCCTAGAAACGGCGCACATAGTAAGAAAAGTGATGGACTCCTAAGGAGGCAGGATGCAACCCGGAACCCCACACTATAAATACCACCCAGTCGAATAGGAGGACTGTGATATAGCAAAAAAAAAAAAAAAAAAAAAAAAAAAAATATGAGTTGTAATGCATGTCTTATGTCATTTTGTGTCTCGTGAAATGAACCCCACGTTTAGATTTGCCGTCTTCCAACCCCGGGCCGTCCTTGATCACCAGTGACACCCGTACGCGCTCGCCAGAGGGACGTACTGCCTTGGTCCCAGCTTCGGGATGGTACGTGTTGTCCCGATCGTCTCGACCACCTCCCTCCGGCTATTGTCGTCAACTTTGTCATAACAATATATTATTTGCTATCTATTTATTATCTTAGAAAACGCGCCTCCCGATCTCCTATCTCTCTCTCTCTCTCTCTTGATGTCATCGTTTAATTTCCACAGAATGTCTAAGTAAGTATGCAAATATACATAAGAAAAAAAGAAAGGGCGAGATCTACGGCGTATATTTGATCAGTATGGAAATGAATACATGATCACAGTTTCGTTTTCAGCGCTGAATGACCTCATAGGGGCCAGGGCTTGGCCTTTGGCCTAAATTGTATTCTACTACTACTAGACACAAAACACAATATCTACAAAATTTTACACACATACACACAGATATATATATATATAGGTCATTATATACTAGGTATATATAATATATATATATATATATATAGATATATATAATATATATATATAAGTGTGTATGTGTGCAAAATTTTGTAGATATTGTTTTTTGTGACTAGTATACAATTTAGGCCAAAGGGCAAGCACTGGCACCTATGAGGTCATTCAGCGCTGAAAGGAAAATTGAGAGTAAGAGGTTTAGAAGGTGTAACAGGAGGAAAACCTCAAAGCAGTTGCACTATGAAACAATGTGAGAAGAGGTTGAAAAGTAAAATGGAAGAGAGAATATAAATGGAGGTGCAGTTAAATGAATGAAAGGGGTTGCAGCATGGGGCCTAAGGGACGCTGTGCAGAACCTCAAGTAATGCCTACATCGCACCGCTTGAGGCGCACTGATTGCACTATCCCCCTATTGAGCTTTTTCTGTCTAATCGTCAATTATTGACTCAATGGAACTTGATCCAGTGCCAATAAAGTCTGTCTAGGTAACGGCATTATTATTATTATTATTATTATTATTATTATTATTATTATTATTATTATTATTATTATTATTCCAGCCCAAACTATAACCTAATAGAAAAAGTAGAATGCTACAAGTAGTCCAAGGATTCCATCAGAGGAAAATAACGCCCCTGTAGGGAATAGAAAAATTAAGAAGTAAAGAACAAACTATAAAGCTAAAGCAACAAAAAAATCAATTAAGTTAAACGACAACAAATTATATAAATCGCAAAGAATGAAAGGGCATGAAGTGCGACTAATGTCCCTCTGCTCAACAAAAATGAATTTGAACCAATTTTGGACTTCTGAAGTTCCAGCAATCCCACTAAAGGTCATTCCAAAACTTCGTAGCAAAAGGAGGAGGACTTCGAAAAAAAGTTTATGCTGGACTCCCCACACCCCCAATAGGCAGTTTGCATTCAAAAAGACGCTTTAAACATTGTCAATTGGATGAACTGCAATATCTTAACCCAAAGAGGAATTTAGTATATGTTATTTTTTTCCAACATGATTCACTGGGTAATATATTGCTTTCAGAGCAAGAACATGCCAATTAAACACAAGTAGAAAATGCTCAGAAGAAAATTCGGGGCAGTCTAGTTTTCTGTACAGTGTATAGCTCTGTATGAGCCGCGGTCAATGAAACTATAACGTTGCCAGACTCACGATCATGGCTAACTTTAACATTAGAAGAAAAATAAACTACTGAAGCTAGAGGGATGCAATTTGGTATGCTTTGCGATTGGAGGGTGGATGATCAACATACCAATTCGCAGACCTCTAGACTCAGTAGTTTTCAAGATCTGAGGGCGGACAGAAAAAGTGCGGATAGAAAAACTGCGGACAGACAGACAAAGGCATCTCAGTAGTTTTCTTTTACAGGAAACTAAAATTGACGGTATTGTACAACGTTATCACAGTCATTTAACACATACACATTATCCTAAGACCTTAAATAATTTCATGCTATCATTTAGTTATGTCGAGAAACTAAGCCCAATACATTTAATCAAAGTATCAAACATTATTCAACCCATTACGAACACAGTTCAAAATGTGGGACCTTTTCGTAATATCCCTTTACCCCATTACATGTCACATTTTCTCCCGGTTTAAGACACAACACAAGGGTGTAAAAATTTAGGATATACCATGTCATAACCAATATTTAGGACATACTACTTGATACAAAGAACCTAGGACATGCAACATTGCAGTCATAATCAAGGGAATGCTACTTTATTGTCAAATGTATGAAACATCACAGTCATAATTCATGTTATAGAACCTTGACATTATGTTTTAAGTACCTGCATATGACCTAGTATTTAGGACACGCGGCCTACATATTTAAGACATTCCATATGATCCTTTGTTAGTCCCACGTATATAGGACAAGCCAAAACACTTATAATTGTCATAAGCCATGTGGCGTACGCATATACAACATGCCGCATTACCCTCATAATTTTTGACATGCCAAACGATCCTACATATCTAGGATATGTCACATTCAGGACTTGCTAAACGATTCTTACTCTTTAGGACATACGTACCACTGATATCCATATCCAGGACATGCCACATAATATAATTCTCATTATTTCCTGGAGAGGAGTTGAAACGCCATATTGAATCAACAGGAGGAAGGCATCCTGGTTACTTCTGACTACACCCCCGCCCCCTGCCACCCTTCATCCCCCTCCACCCCCGAAACACCTTGCCAAGGAAGGTCAAGTCGTCTCCTCTTCGTCCCACGGCGCGAGATGGCATTTTGCTACAACCCGTTAATGGTCACTCACGGTGTTGCTTTTCATTGATTTTTTTTTTGCTAGTTGTTGCTGTTCCTGTTGCTTTATACGGTAAAACAACAGAAAATGACTGTGTATAGCACTAAAACATGCAGGCGATGCTGATGAGATATTGTGTATAATATAACTTTGTTGCTGCATCACTCTTCTTTGTCTTTAACATTTTCTCGCAAAAATCAACAGCAGAAATGTATTGTTATTATTAATTATTACTAGGTCCTGTAACATGTGCATTGTTAGTAGTATAAGTAGCAGCTGCATCATTAGTGTTATTAAAAGCAGCAGTAGTAGGAGTAGCAATTACAACATAAGTAGTAAAGTGGTAGTAGTAGTAGTCTTATTAGTAGCGTTAGTAGCACCTGAAACAATATTACAAATAGTAGTGATAGCTGCAGTAACGTTGATAGTAATAGCAGTAGTACTAGTAGTAGCAAATGAAGCATTTGTAGAGTAGTAGCAGTAGTTGTAGCAGCTGTAGTAAAACTAGTCTTATTAGTAGCATTAGTAACACCTGAGACAATGTTACAAATAGTAGTGACAGCTGTAGCAACATTGATAGTAGTAGTAGTAGTAGTAGTAGTAGTAGTGGAGTGTAGCAGGATTCACTCTCCCTTTCTTTCTCCATTCTTGTTCCCGTGGCAGTGAATGTATAGAGGGAACGGCTCGTCTCTCTTGACCATTTCCATAATTCTTTCTCACCGCCACCCTGCGCCCCCCACAACCCCCACCCCTTTCCCCCCTCCCCCCTTTCCACAAAACTCTCCCCAAGCCCACGGCAGCCCTTCCACATCCTCCAGTCCTTCAGGAATGTTGCTCCGCCACCTGGTTATCCTTCCGACGATTGTCCCTCTGAGGCCTCCCTCCCTACCTCCACCCGGGTCCCGTCGTCTTCCTTCTCCTCCTCCTCCTCCTCTTCTTCTACGGCGTGTGTGACCTTGAAGAACCGACGGCTAGGAATGGAGCCTCCCTCCATCTCTCCCTCCGCCCTCTATCCTATATAAAAGTCCGGGGACTTCCTCCTGCAGCATCAGTTCACCTCCGAACGAGCACCAACGCATCATGAGATCCGTAAGTAGTACTAGTACCAGGCACTCGCGTCTAGGGTCGACGTCCCGTGAGCGTCGTGCTTGTGGTGGCTATGTGCATATGTGTGTGTGTGTGTAGAGAGGGAAAGGCTTTGAGAGGAGGTTCTCAGGGTATGCGTAAGAGTGTGTTGCATCTTTTCTTAGAGGGACGCAATTCTGGAACAAACCTCAGTCGACTATAACCGCAAACACTCAATTCACTTCTTAGGCCTATGGAGGCGCAGTTGGCTTTTGAGGAAACTCAGGTCTCTAGTGGTGTGTGTTAGTTGGATTTACTGTGACCTCATGAATTTCAAAAGAAACTTTTAGTAGCTGCTTCGTGTATTCGCGATTGGAAACTTTTTTTATCGTTATTTTTTTTATTTTTAAGAATAATGTTCGCTTGAATATTTCTTAAAGAGCAGAGTATATATATAATCGTGCAGAAAATAAAATTTTCCTGTCTATTTTCATACACTTCTCAACTGGAATATTTTGATTACTTCTGATGTTTATACATCTGTCACCTGTGCACACAAGAACACATATATTTGTATACACACACACACACACACACACACACACACACACACACACATATATATATATATATATATATATATATATATATATATACATATATACATATATATTAACGTAATTTGCAAATGAATGTCACATAACGTAGCGTAATCAAATCTGAGAAGCATTTCATTTATAACTAGTACTACCTGTTTTAACAGCGTCAATAATAACCTCGTCGTTGCGAAGCGAGCAAGAACTAATTCATCAATCAATCAATACCTGTTTTAGATCTGAATTCGTTTCCTCTCCTCCTCCTGCAGATAGTCGCCTTCTGCCTGATAGCCGCGGCTGTCGCCGCTCCCCAGCTGGACGAGCGCCCCGTGGCCATCCTTCGCGACGAACGCGTCGACCAAGGAGACGGCAACTTCAACTATGCCTTCGCCGCCGACAACGGCATCGAGATGGAAGTGTCCGGCGCCCCTGGGGCTGAAGGAGCTGTCAACATGAGGGGTTATTACCTGTGAGTCCTCCGGTGTCATCTGTGAACTCTACGTCTTTTCTTTACTTTGTGGATCGTCTCTAAGCTATATAGTGTATATATATAATATATATATATATATATATATATATATATATATATATATATATATATATATCTATATAATATATATATATATGAATAATTTAGTTGATAGACGACCTATGAAGTTAATATGGGGCATAGAGGAGATATAGCTTATAGAGGAGCTATAGATTCAATATAGGGGGTTTAGAAGATATGATGTATAGAACAGAGAAGATAATTTAGTTTATAGGAGCTATACAGCTATTACAAAACTAAGGGTAGATATAGTTAGTAGAGAAATATATGGATGTGATATATGGTGAAGGACATACATAGCTCGTCTACTTGCTGTATATATATATATATATATATATATATATATATATATATATATATATATATATATATATATGTATATATATAGTATATATATATATATATATATATATATATATACGTATATATATACACATATATATGTACATATATTATATATATATATATATATATATATATATATATATATATATATATATATATATATAGGAAGTAGACGAGCTATGTATGTCCTCCACCCTATTATCACCTCCATATATTTCCTCCACTAACTATATCTTGCGCTTTGCCTTGTAATAGCTGTATAGCTCCTCTATAAGCTATATCGTCTCTGTGCCCCATATTAGCTTTATAGGGCGTCTATAAACTAGCTTATCCTCACATATATAATATCTCTAACTCTATTACCTGCATCTAATAACTCTAGTTTTTCTATAAGATAGATATCACTATAAAACCTATGGGTTCCGGCAGGATACATCCTTATTATCAATAATAATGAATTTTAGTTATATAACATCTATAAAAAACACATTTCTTTCGATTAAGCTAGCAGGTTTCGTGAACGCAAACACACAATCATTTTATATACATACATATGTATGTATGTATATTTTATATAAATATTAATATATATATATATATATATATATATATATTATATATATATACTAATGTATATATTTTTTATATATATATATATATATATATATATATATATATATGTCTATGTGTTAATAGAATGTTAAGTTCAATTAGAAGGGTTATAACCTTCCTATTCCCAATCCAAAAAAACTGACCGGAAGTCTCAGTGTTTTCCCATTCAGTGCAATCTCTATATGTCTATCTACCTATCTATCATACTATCTATCTAACTACTACCTACCTATACTATCTATCTACTTACCTATGCACCTACCTATCGATCTATTTATCTATCGATCTATCTATCTATCTACCTATCCATCTATGATACACGAGACTACGTAGGTACTGATCTGCCAGTACGTATGTAGATCAGCACATTGAATGATGAATGCCGAGGTGATATATTCTTCTTTACATTTTTTTTTCTCTCTCTCTTTCCGAGATTTATACGCTTCTACCCGTATATATTATATATATATATATATATATATATATATATATATATATATATATATATATATATATATATATATATACACAGCATGGAAGGCTATAAGCGCTTACATTTTGCATAGCGACTCACAGTCTTCTTCTTCTTGTCAGCCTGCCTCGTGAGGACGGCAGCTTCGCCCGCGTGGAGTTCGTGGCCGACGCAGGCGGCTTCCAGCCCTTGAGCGACATCCTCCCTACGGCCCCCCCACTCCCCGCCCACGCCATCGAGCAGATCAGGTTCGCCGAACAGCAGAGAGCCGCCGGGCGTCTAATTCGACATCCAGGGCCGCCGCATCAACTGAGATGGTCCTCCTCAGTCCGTCTGATCCAAAAGCCTCGTGTTCATGTTCCTCCTCCTTCGTCGTCGCCTCCGCCTTCGGGTTGTGAGGGCGACTCCTTCCTCCGTTGTTTTTTTATTACCTTCCTTCGTGTTTCTTACCTCTTGATGTTCAAGTGGTCGTGTGATGCGTGTTATTAAATGTGTTTTGAAGTCTGTGGGATTTCATTCTGCGTCCTTTCCCTCATGTTCCGTTTGTGTACGACAAGATTCCATCGAACAGATTCATCGAAAAGAGAGAGAGAGAGAGAGAGAGAGAGAGATGAGAGAGAGACGAGAGAGAGAGAGAGAGAGGTTGCAAGTTGAAAGAACGTTCAAGACTACAGAGAAAGATGGTACGGGAAGCCGTGCATAAATTTCTGAAATCGAACTATTAATTTTGCTGAATGCAAAAAAAAAAAAAAAAAAAAAAAAGGAAAAGATAAAAAATTCATAATCTGGAAGAAACAAGTAAAACAAAAACGGACACTTAGGTAATTTTTATTTTTTGCAAAAAAAAAAAAAAAAAAAAAAGAAAAAAAATGGCTGTCATCCGCCAGAAAAAAGCAAAAAAAAAAAAAAAAAAAAACCCAAAGCTTGGGTATTTTTCTCTTTTTATAATGAAAGTCCCGTAATGGGTCTACTCTCTTGAAGCATGGAAGAAGCAAATGAATTCCCGACACGGAAGTAACTGAGAAGCGAAAGGTCTGTTAGGTGAATTACGTGAGGAAGAGAACCACTTCGAAATCGGGTAGATAAACTGGAATTAAGGATCTTTAATGTCTTACGAGAAATCAAATAGGATATTTGATATATAATGCACACACACACACATATATATAATACTGGTAATCTTCTTAGGCAAGAAGATATGGCAATTCAGTTGTATTCTACATAGGAAAATGAAAGTGGTATCTCAGAAAATGCCCAACAATTTCGTCCGCCATTTGACATCTTGGAGCGACGAAATTGTTGGTCATTTTCTGAGACATACCATTTTCATTTTCCTATGTGGAATACAACTGACATATATATATATATATAATATATATATATATATATATATATATATATACTATAGATATATATATATATGATATAATCATTATATATTGTATATATATATATAGATATATATATAATATATATATATATGTTTTATGATTTCAAATATTAAAGATCGAAAAATCCATCAATACATAGATTATTCTTCATTTATGTTTACCCAATACACCAAAAGGGATTATAATTGATAAGTACATCATTTATATGTATACATATATGCATATACTCGTATATACATATATGTATACACACACACATATATATATATATATCTATATATATATAGTATACTGTATACATATATGTATATATACATATATTTGCCAATAGTTCAGGGTTAGGATATTCGCCTCGCCACCTAAAGGTCATGGGTTCTATTCCTGAGCTAGTGCCACTGTTGACATTAACAGGGAATCGCGCACCTGGTCGTTAGACTACTGTGGTTGAACGATAAACGAGGTGGAGAACGGGAAGGAGTTGGCAATTAACCCCCCCCCCCCCTCTCTCTCTCTCTCTCTCTCTCTCTCATTGTATGAGCAAATGAAGTTAAAATGTGATGCAGAAAAAGATAAAAATTCATATCCTTAATAAAAGAACGTTTTACGTCAGACATGCTTATGGAATATGTTCCTATAGTCGGGGCCTCAATTTGTGTAATACTCTACGGAAACTGCACACTAGGAAGAAATCAGTGAGTACTGTTGTAGTAGCCTGGCTGGGGTGGATATCAGTCCTTGAATGCTCTCTCTCTCTCTCTCTCTCTCTCTCTCTCTCTCTTTCTTATGGCGATTCCGGTACTTTGTACTCTGTCTTTCTCCAGAGTCATGATAGCATTAGATATTCCAAGCCTCTCCTTCTGCTAATTATATACAAATGATGCAGACTAATTAGTCTGGCATCCATTGTTATTCTTCCCGAAAAAGTCGTTATTGTCAGCAGTACATTGACAAATGTGACCTCAGATGACCAATGTGGTTATGCAACAAAGGGTCTGGTCGTCTCCCACAGAGAGAACTATCACTGTATAAATTCTTGAAGCCATCTGCGACGGCAGTTCCTGTAAATTTGTAAGCTCCTGTCAGCAACCGGCAACAGATCTGCGGAGTCTGGTGCCAACAGCAATTTTTCGCTACAATGCCTACAAAGTTTCAAGAAACAACGGGAAGGATTTCGTGGTGACGAGTTCACCAAGCTATCTCAGAATTCCTGTTTTCAAAGTCCAATAGTCAGAGGATATGACTGAAAAGCAGATAGTGGTGATTGGAGGTGAAGTTGTCAGCATCTGGTGGAAAAAACAAAAGCATCCAGTTGAGTTCTAACCTCTTCCAAGGCCAGTCAGCATGAAATACACAAACCCCTACGAATGAACATTAATCTATGATGATTCAGCAATGATCAAGCTATATGAAAAGGACATTATTATTATTTTGTTCTGCACTAAAAGCAAGAGATTTTCTGTAGCAACAATAGTGCATCCAATTCTGATCACCAGTTCTCGCTATTTCTCTCTACTAGTGCTACTGCAACTACGACACACGCACACTTGCATGCACACAGACAAACCCCATTACTTTCAACTAGAATGTACGTTAGAAGTCCATTTCAAACCAGACAACAATCAAATGTGCCTTCAGGTGCGTCAAGAGAATACGCATCTCGTACCGAAGAAAAGAAAAAGCTACTTTCGAACTTTAGCATAATGAGTGAGTATCTGTAGGCCATATTTGGAGGACAGACAGGATCTCTTGACGGGATTACGGAGAGGTCCTGTCTTCCTCCTCCTCCTCCTCCTCCTAAATGCTAATCACAATCTCCCGGGTCGTTTGGAAGACCAGAAACATATGATGCATGTGAAGCCTCTCTCTAGTAGGTAGGAAAAGGGAAGTGTGAAAGTATCATACTAGATTTACGACAGTTCCTCTCTCTCTCTCTCTCTCTCTCTCTCGACAGACTGGGGATTTGGTGAGAGCAATGGTTCACGATGGGGAGCGAGGGATTTAATTTCTCGCATATACTAGAAAAAAAAATCACATTACTGACGTAGAAGTATTTGTGGAAAATGTTTGCGAGAAAGCCTGTCACTACTCTTTCGCGTGACGTCACGCTCAAACCGTTTTTAATTTGGTAAACAAGTCGGCAGACCTAATATACACAGTAGACCTTAGTCTAGGTAGCCATCGCGAGCGCACATGCTCTCAGAAGGCCTCAAAACTCACTGGGTCGCGTGTGTCAACTCGTTTACTGAAATTAACGACTGCGTGCATGCGTGTGTGTGGAAAATAGAGGCTCAGTTACGTTTGGGTAAGAACAATAATGTGCAGTTCGTGATGACGTGGAAGCTGTAAGCCATGTTTCTTTCAGAGGACTTCCTTGGTGCTCGTCATTTTTAACAGACTGAGCTCATGTCTTGTGTTGAAAGCTTAGTTTCAGGCCATGTCTGTGGAATGTGGAGTGCATGATGAAGGAAAACATGCTTATGTTGTAGGAATGACTGAAATATATGATCGCATTTGAAGGAAGAAATCGTTGACCGATAGATCTGCAACGGAAAGAGATGTATGGAATTTATTACAATGTTATGTATCTTCGTGAGACATAGTGACCTATAACTTTTATACATGGAAGGTGTGATCCCTGACTTGATGATATGTGGATCTGTGATCCGACATGTCTGTGAAGAGACGTATTCTTAGCTGAAAACAGCTGGTGATGATGTTACATTCTTGAAATCTAAATAAAAACAGCCTTTGAGGAAAGCAAGTATATATGTAGAGCTGTCGGAAAAGCATTGGTCGGTTTTTAACTCAGTTCCTGCTGAAAGTGAAACTATCATCAAAAGAGGTCAAAATCACTTCTTGATGTCTTCGGTCCGGATCGTCACCGAAAAATGTCGGACTGGTCCTTGTCCCATGCTCGGCTTTTGACTGGCTGCTCTTAACCCTAAAGTTTAAACTTTACCTTAAGGCTGGCTTTTTCAAAAATATCATCATACTTTGACCACGACAATTTTTTAATGCATAGATTTCTTGCAAGACTCAAGAAAAAAAAAACTTGAATACTACAGAGATTCTTGTAATCTATTCAGAGACCCGGCAAGCATCCTATTATGCATGCTGAAGTGCGGAAAGGATTCTTAAGATTATTCTGAAGCCTTAAAAGATTATAAAAGGACTCTGGACTTTCTTTAATATTGTTAAAGCACAGAATAATCTTGCTAGGTTTGTAACGCACAATAGGTCTCGCGAGGTTGGTAAAGTTTACAACAATTTCGCAAAGGTTATAAAAAGCACACACACACACACACACACATGCACACAGCGCGAGCAAAGAGGCAAACGGTGTAAAGAAAATTCAATGGATTTTTCCGAAAATAATCTTGGCAGGAATCTCAGCCTATGGAAAAGTTCGATAACGATACAACACACACTACAGGGTGCCCCACAAAAAAAAAAAAAAAATAAATAAATAAAATAATGATAATAAAATAAAATAAAAAACAGGAAATTTTAGTTTTTACTTTATCAATGAATTAGAAAAAATTAACAAACATAAATTTTCGAATTCCCTTTTCTTTAATTGCAGTTATCAGGATTTTCTTTTGTTTTAACAATGTTTCCGTTAACGACAACTATTTTCTGTACCCAATGAACTGCACCAAGTCTCGTTTTTTCTATTTTATTTTATTTTATTTTTTTTGTGGGGCACCCTGCGGAATCTCGCAAGGATCCCCAACACGTACTGGCGCCTCCCCTGCAATTTTCTTGTGAACCATGCAGGTACTTGGAAAGGATCATGAAGCACTCTGGGATTTACCGTGAATTATGGAAACATTCTGACATCCAACACGAAGCCTTAGGATCCTAGAAACACGATGACGTCCTATAAGGTTCCCAAAATCACACTGGTGTTCATGAAAAATCCCCTAAACAGTGATATCCAGCGAGGTTTCTAAAAATGCATTGGAATTCAAATTCAAATTAAAAACTTTTTTGCAATCTGCTACACCCAACAAAATTCAAAAGATTCCAGGTAAAAAAATTCTAATGAAATGCAAATAATTTACGCGAGAAAAATTTCAAGTCATTTTATGCAACAGCAAATGTTACACTAAATCAAAAATTATATTAATCACAAGTTAAACTAATCAGTCCTACTAATGTTAAACTATCAAGCAAACTAAATGCATTGGAATCAGACAAAGATCCTGAAATAAAGAATGAATCTTGCATGAATCTTAAAAGCCTTTTATAGTCCTAAGAAGAATTCTAAAAAGATATGAACAAATACAAAAAAAAAAAAAAAATGAACAAATACAAAACGAAGAATTCTTTAAAAATTATGAAAAGATACAAAACGAAGAATTAAAAAAAAAAAAACATGAGAAGATAGTAAACGAAGAATTCTAAAAAAATCCGCAAAATATAAAACGAATAATTCTAAAAAAATATGAAAAGATACAAAACGAAGAATTCTAAATAGATACGGAAAAATATAACGAAGAATTCTAAAAACATGAAAAAATGCAACACGAAATTCTAAAAAAAATATGAAAAATACAAAACGAAGAATTCTAAAAAATATGGAAAAATACAAAACGAAGAATTCTAAAAAAAAAAAGAATATGAAAAAATACCAAAAAAATTCTAAAAAAGAAGAAAAAAAAATGGAAAATCCGGCAAGTGATCATAAAACATGAAGGAATCTGGCAGTGATCCTTGAAACTTACGAGAACCTGTCTAAGAAACTGAAAAACCTCGAGGAAATCTGTGGAAGATCCTAAGATCCTAAAAAAAACATCCAGTGATAAAACAATCTGCAAAGTCATTCGGCAAAGACTGAAAAATCGCCAGACTGATTCCTTCCTGAATCGGAGACTTGTGAGAGAGAAACGAACGCCCACACATACACACATACACACACACACACACACAAAGGTCATGAATTTCACGTGGAATTAAGTTACTCGGAATTAATTCCAATTACTTTATAAAAAAAAAAAAATGTGAAACATGCGCCAAAGTTCCTTTGGCGCAATCGAGCTTTCTGTACAGCGTATACATCTGTATGAAGCTTTCGATGTGCTGCAAAATGAAACTCTCAGCTATGACCGGGTTGCAAGTGCAACGCTCAGTTGCTCCCCAGATACGGTCAAGTGAAGGAGTGTAGGCGACGCCTCCGGAATTGGACAATGATAATCTTAACCTTAAATAAAATAGAAACTACTGAGACTAGGGGGCTGTAATTTGGTATGTTGGATGATTGGGGGATGGGTGATCAACGCAACAGTTTGCAGCCCTCTAGCCTCAGTAGTTTTGAAGATCTGAGGGCGGACAGAAAGCGGCGTTACTTACCGTTACTTGGAAGAGGCGTCTTTCAGGGTCATTTGGTCCTCTTCCTCCGACGGGAAATGGAAGACTCATCAACATTAATTTAAAAAAAGAAAAAAGAAAAAGAAAAACCTGTTTACTTTCTTTTCTGGCGCCAATCCGTTGGAGGTCTTCGGGAATGAAGGGAACCGAAAGCCATTTGGGAAGGTCTGGGAGGAACTGCTAACGGGAACCACGAATTTTCATCTGCGTTTGTTGATCACGAAGTTCTTCAAATTTTTTTTTTTTTATTAATTAGAATTTTTTTCTGCTCTTCTGTAATTGGCGAGAGCAGACACATTGCAGACATAACTAATATATATATATAGGTACACATATATATATATATATATAATATATATGATATATATATATACAAATGTATATGCATTAAGCTACAATTGTCCTTTAATAGCCAATTCGCTCTACCTCGAAATTAATATGTTTTCATATATGTTACCCGAAAAGGAATTTTTTTAGTTGATAGCAACTAAAAAAATTCATTCCCCTTCGGTTAACATATATGAAAATATATTAATTCCGAGGTAAAGCGAATTGGATATTAAAGAACAATTGTGAAAAGGACATTGTGAAAAAAAAAGATGTATATGAATCACGGTGATGTGATATATATATATATATATATATATATATATATATATATATATATATATATATATATATATATATATATATATATATATAGTCTTCGGGCTTGAAATGATTTTGATTGATTATCACGGTTGAGTAATGAAAAAAAGAATAAATAAAAAAAAGAAATAAAATAATGCAGGACTACGAGGAGCATCGGAGGCTGAATAATAAAACGTTCGATTATACCTCTTCCTCTTCTTTCATTTCCGGCGAAGAGCGATGCCTTCGATTTCTGTTGCGAGACGAATGAAATCCAAGAGACGACGAAGGTTAGCCATCATAAAAGTGAAGTCATTTCGGGGAGAAATAGCTGGAAGGCTTCGTATCCAAGTCACAGAGGCGCCATATTGAAAGTCAAGTAATTACCAGTAGAAGGTTGGAGCACTTTACGAGTTAGAGATATGCCACATTGTTTAGTCTTCGTTAAATCCAGGCAGTCAAATGTAGACACAATTGAGCAATTAATATGGAAATGAAGGTATCTGAAGTCAGTCATTCACGTACACAAGCACTGAAATGCTTTATAGGAGTCATAAGAACGCTATATTGACTATGCCTCACTAGAGTCTAGCATTCACGTCCGGAAAGGCTGGAACGCTGCATATCTAGACTCATGTCTTTGCCTATAAAGGGAATGAAGTGATGATGAGTTTTGTGTCAGGAAAGGCGAGGGAATTTCGAAAAGATTCATCGAAAAGTGAGAGAGAAGAGAGAGAGAGAGAGAGAGAGAGAGAGAGAGAGAGAGAGAGAGAGAACGATTATTATGCAACGATTAGTTTTACTTAAAAATATAAGTTTTGATCATTCATTGTAATACGATCAGAATGCTACTACGATTCTTAGAATCCTTTTAACACAGATCACATTAAATAACTTGATAACGTGTAGAGCAGAAAATAAAAAGTACAATTTAATGTTACTTTTAAAGTAACATGTTACTTTAAAGTAACATGTGTGAGAGGAGACTTAAATGAGAAGGGAATTGATGAGGCAGAAGCACAAGATAGAAATAGATGGAAACGGCTCATCCGAAACGGCGACCCCATATAAAAATGGGAACAAGCTGGGAAGAAGAAGAAGTTACTTTAAAGTAACATGTTACTTTTAAAGTAACATGTTAAATTTTTTTCCTTAAAAAAAAAATTATTCTTACCTATAACCAAATACAAACGGACGGAAAATCAGCAACAACTAAAACATGTTTTTCTTTCCGCCTGGTGTTTTATGATGTCGTTTAGTCGTTCAAAGGTAGGTAGGTCTACACCGTCTTCCTTTTGTCTCTCGATCGTTTCACGCATCTTCTCATTTGCTGCTGACTCATGTATCAGAAGAAGAAAGAGGAGGAGGAGGAGGAGGAGATTCATTTACAGAAACACCGTTTCATGCAGAGGAATAAATTCCGTTAGAAAACTCCCTGCGAACTTCTGCACCAAGGACGTTGTCGTCTTCGACTATCCCCTGACAAGAGGCAGAACCGCCGGTAACGTTCATTTTGGTTACAAGACGCCCTGGAGAAAAAATGAATGTGTCCTGAGATCATCTTCAGTGTACTAGCAGTTGACCTTCGCTCTCATGCATCTGTTCAGCTGGTATACGTAGGTATCGTCCCTTCTTCCTCTCTCCTCTTCCACTCGCGTTATCCTCCCTTCTCCCTACCCTATGCCGTTCCCTGGAGTTTCACCCATCCCCTCCCCCCTCCCCTCTCTCTTACTCTTTCCCACCAACTTCAGCAGACAGAGCTATAAAAGGAACCGAACCCTTCCTAGCAGCATCAGTCACCTTCTAGTGCTAGCATCATGAAGTCCGTAAGTACAGGAATGGGTCGTCAGCTTTTACGAGATATTCTTAAACTTTCTGTAATTTGTAAAAGAAAGAAAGATGAAAGGGATTCGTGTTTCCTGCATGAAACATGCTAACTTTCTCTCTTTCTCATGTTATTTTGATGATTTTAAAACTTATAAGGGTTCAGAGTTCTTTTGACTTTCTGGATGTATCTCTTTGTTTACTCTGACGTCACTCATTCTTCTTCTCTACCTGTCGCGTAGGCCGTCGCCTTCCTGTGCCTCGCCGCTATGGCTTTCGCAGCTCCCCAGTTGGACGAGCGCCCCGTGGCCATCCTTCGCGACGAACGCGTCGACCAAGGAGACGGCAACTTCAACTATGCCTTCGCCGCCGACAACGGCATCGAAATGGAAGTGTCCGGCGCCCCTGGGGCTGAAGGAGCCGTCAACATGAGGGGTTATTACCTGTGAGTGGTCTTCTCTTTTACGTTCACAATGTCTTATTTCAGATGAAGGAAATAGTGCTAAGATATTTTATTCTTTCCTCCAAGTTCTTCGTGACTGGAGACAAAATCCAGACCCGAATGGAAAGAAAGTAAAATCAGTTATTTGATAAACCTGAACAGATCAAATGAATATCCTCCGAGTTTTCAGAATAACGGAATATTTAATTCTGTCCCGGAAATTTAGACTAGTGGGTTGAATAACACATTTCACATTTCAATCGTTTTCATTCTCTTTCCTCTTTCCAGTCTTCCTTTGGTTGATGGTGGCTTCGCCAGAGTCGAGTTCATCGCCGACGCAGCCGGATTCCAGCCCAGCAGTGACATCCTGCCAACCCCCCACCCACTCCCCGCCCACGCCATCGAACAGATCAGGTTCGCCGAACAGCAGAGAGCCGAGGGCGTCCAATTCGACATCCAAGGGCGCCGCATCAACTAAGATGTTAACCAGGATAGCCGTCTGTGTGCCAACGTGCGTCCTTCTAGGTCCTACACTCAAAAAGAGATAGCATTTAGTGCGTCTCTCCGTCCGTCCGTCTGTCTGTCAATAATGTGATATATTGTAAATAAATTCCCCGTGACTGTTTCCCCTTTTGTTTCAATCAAGAAAAGGATTCCCCAACTCGCTCGATCACTCTGCCTGAGGTCCGGCCTACACCCAACCCAACCTAACCTAACTAACTTAGGGCCATGGCAAAAAACTGGGGGTGGTGCAGTACTAGTGTACATCTCGGGAATTTGTGGGCTCATTGTGGCCTATTCCTATTCCCACCAGACGCTTAAATTCAGGTGATTAATAGTGGTCTTCCACATGTGCAGTTTTAGTCTAATGAAAAATACTGGCTCTTCCTTGGAGTGGAGGACCAGACATGAGGTTTTCATGAGAGAACATCAGTGAAAAAGAATATTCACGTAGCCAAATTTTAGAAAAAAAAGAAGTCCCCAGCTTATCTAAGATAATTTTAATGTTTGATTAAATTTATATAGTTTATTATATATGTACACATATATGTATATATATTTTATGTATGTGTTGAATGAATATATGTATTATAATATAATATAATTATTATTTATATTAATATATATATATATATATATATATATATATATATATATAGCACTTATAATTTAACTAAACGATGGAGTAATTAACCAATTGCAAATATGCATAAATAACAGAAGTAACTGTAATAATTATAAAAATATAACGTTACTGAGCACACCAGAAAAGGTGTACGGTACGATACTGATCAAGAAAATGAGACAGGCGATCTAAAGGTAAGATCCAAAGGAATGAATCATTAAAAAAAAAACACACATTGCAACACGAGTCTTGAAAAGGAGAAAGAAAGCCACACATCTGTATTTGTACATATATCTGAAGATAAATCTCTACAGAGAGCTTTCGGGAATATCTTTGATTCCCTTTGTAGAGATTTATCTTTAGATATATGTACATATACATAGAACTGTGGATTTGTTTCTGCAAATGAATAATTGTTTTGAGAGGATTTCGCCATGTTGAAAGGAAAAGACTGGGAGAGGATAGATTGGTGCAAGCAGCATGGTATTCGGGAATATTGGGAGAAGGGCCGTGGGGAGGTGGGGTGTTGGGGAGAGAGAGAGAGAGAGAGAGGGAAGACCTTGAAAGTACAAAGGTGAAGGAGGAATTAGAAAGCATGAAAGCACAAGCAAGATGGAGGTGAACTGCACATGTGTGATTTTTACGTTGTTTTCCTCTAAGCTTCACGTTCGAGGATATAGTTATCGTGTATGAAGAAGGAATATATGAGCGGAAAATGGAAGAGGTCGAGTGATGGATTCAAATAGGTCCAAACTTTTGGGCGGTACGTAACGTCCCTGGGTCAGCACTCCATCGTTTCACTTTCCTTCCCGGCTTTAAAACTTTATATATATATATATATATATTATATATATATATATATATATATATATATATATATATATAAGTCATATCACATTACCTTGATTCATATTACATGCATCGAGCTACAAATGTCCTTTAATATCTAATTCACTCTACCTCGGAATTAATATATATATATATATATATATATATATATATATATATATATACATATATATATATATATATATATTATTTACTTTCTATATTTTGGCATTGTAATGGGCTCCATTTATTAAATGGAATTCTCTTGTAACAGAACATTTTACCAGTCATATTTATATGCGTACACAAGCGCTCACATATACGTATATATGTGTATATAAATGTATATGTATAACTGTATATAGTATATATATGTATACACATATATTTATATCCATATATCATATATATATATATATATATATATATATATATATATATATATATATATATATATATATATATATATATATATATATTTGTGTGTGTGTGTGAGAATATACCCATATATATATATATATATATATATATATATATATATAATATATATATATATATATATATATATATATAAACATATCAAATCCTGACCCATATCTAACATAAGCCTAATTGAACCAAAATAATAATGATAATAATAATAAAAAAATACATCCAACCCCATATGAAGCGACGGAGACACCTGCAAGAACGGAAATAAGAAACTGGGGAAGTTGAGCCTTAACGGGTGTTACATGGCTTTCTGAAAGGAGGATGGAATCTTTTTTTATTCTTTTTTAAACTCAGGAGAACGAGCAGTTTCTGGAATTCTCCTCCTTCCTTTTTCCCTCTTGTTGTGGAGTGGAAGTCACGAATGTGGTAATCGTAAGGTCTTCGAATAAATGACGAGGCATAGAAAGGGAAGGAGAGAGAGACAAGCAGAAGAAGAGAGTCAGTTGCGAGAGAGTAGATAGAAACGGAGAGAAGGAGAGAGACAGAGAGAATGTAGACAAAGGAAAAGAACAGACGCCGTGGAAGAGGCTTCCTCATAGGAACTTTCCAAGCAAGAATGGATCAGGCCATTACAAATCTTCACCTTATGGGACGAAGAAGAGAAGTTACGACATAAAGCAAGCAAAATATACGCAATTGAGTTTTCTGTACAGCGTATAATGCAATATGAAACTTTCAGCCACGGCCCATGAAATCCAGCCACAGTCCGGGCGTGGTCTGTGTTGTTGGTACTATAGCAGTACTCGACAAACGATTATAACTATCTTTAACCTTAAATAGAATAAAAACTACTGGGGCTAGAGGGCTGCAATTTGGTATGTTTGATGATTGGAGGGTGGACGATCAACATACCAATTTGCAGCCCTCTAGCCTCAGTGGTTTTTAAGATCTGAGGGCAGACGGAACAATTGAAGTAACCTGATTGCCCCAAAATGTTGAAAAATAACGTGGGAGGTGGCATGTCGAAAACTTTGGAGGGAGAATTAACAGAGATAAGGGTAGAAATTTGCTCAGCAGGCACTCAGGTTGATTAAGATACAAGATATGTGTTCTCTCTCTCTCTCTCTCTTTCTTTATACACACACATGTATATATATATTATATATATATATATATATATAATATATATATATATTATATATATATATATATATATATATACATATATAAGTGTATATATATATGCATATGTGTAAGCTCGTTTCTCTTAGCAATATTTCTGTGATGATTTGCTGACTATCTTGTCATATTTTGTTAGAGTATATCTATGTATTTAACTACGTGTATGTGTGTGCATGGAATATATACTTACATGCATATATACATATGTATGTATATATTACATACACACACGCACACACATATGTATGTGTGTTGTGTAGATTGAGTTGCCATTTTACTGAATTCATCAAAAATAAGCTGGTGCTGTGTCTGGCGTCCACAAACTTAATTCTCTGTGCCATTAAAACCCAACCTTCAGCCCAAGAGTTTCTTTTTGCAGCGTAAATAATTGCTTCTCATTAAATTTTCTTAATAATCATACGTCCAAGATACCCTCTTAACGGAAGGTTTAAACGCAGTATAGTTTTCAACCCAAAATAGCATGTTGTGGTGATATTAAATATACTAAATTGCAATGTATTAAACCGTAGTGAATTAGTCACTGGTGACTAAATATTACCACTATTTTTATCATCTTTTCTTCTTCTTGCTGTTGCACTTGTTGATAGAACTACCATTACCGCTACTTCAAGTTTTTTATCTTCACTCGATTTTAATTTATGATAGTTGCCAACTTGGCATAA
Source organism: Macrobrachium nipponense (assembly GCF_015104395.2). NCBI lineage: Eukaryota > Metazoa > Arthropoda > Malacostraca > Decapoda > Palaemonidae > Macrobrachium > Macrobrachium nipponense. The sequence goes on along the minus strand of NC_087215.1, from coordinate 30,324,632 downwards.
ATTTTCTTTTCCATTGCTCTCAGTAGAGGTAACATTAATTTACAGTAACTGATGATGTTGATAGTTAGGATGTAGAATCATTTAGATTCCAGGCACAGGGGGACGGAAGACGTGTACAGATGCCTCAGCTGAAAGAGGAAAAACAGAAGAAGGGAAGGAATTCTCGAATGCTGGAAAGCACACGAGACCATGAGCAATGAAACAAATACTTTCATAAAGTCTGGGGAGGAGGTTTATTTACGTACTTTTACTTTTACAGCATATCACATTCGCATTCAAACCTTTCGTAGGGCTGTCGTTGAGTTGTAAAGATAATCGTAGGCTGAGGCCCTTCTAACAGAGTGTGGAAGGTGTCTTTTCCAGTTTGAATTCCAGGAGGGTAACGTTTAGTTGATGCGCCGTCCTTGGTCGTCGAACTGGACTCCCTGTCTGCGGAATTCCTCAGCAATGCTGAGCAGTTCCCGGACGTGTTCAGGGAGAGGGTGAGGAGTTGGCAGGATGTCGCTGGAAGGCTGGAATCCAGCTCCGTCGGCCACGAACTCAACGCGGGTGACTCCTCCAGATTCCAGGGGCAGTCTGGAAAGGAACAACAAAACGTAAGTTTTAATAATTCCTTTGGATTTCGCTTCCAGATGATATTTCTAGATCCAGATGTTTCATTAGAGGAATCTTTCTATTCTTAATGTTTTTTTTTTTCGTTGGAGGAAATTGGCTGAAGCGGAGAAGGATATAATTGAAAGCAGAGGAGACGTCTGAGATCCTCCTTCGAGAAGCGACTCACACATAATATCCTCTCATGCTGACGGCACCTTCGGCTCCTGGGGCGCCGGACACCTCCATCTCGAGGCCGTTGTCGGCGGCAAAGGCGTAGTTGAAGTTGCCGTCGCCCTGGTCGACTCTGTCGTCCCGCAGGAGGGCCACGACGCGGTCCTGGGTCTGGGGAGAGGCCAGGGACACGACCACCAGGCCGAGGAAGACGACGATCGCCTGTGACGAGGAGGAAGAAGAAGAAGAAGGGAATGAAAGGATTAAAAGACTTCAGATGTCACTTTATGAATCATCTTGAAAAACCACCTCTGACAAATTAATGGTTGAAGATTTCAAACAGATGATGCTTGTCAACGGAAACCTTTAATTTAGGATCAATTAATCAAGAAAATTGATTGACAAAATCTCATCCTCGGAAACTGTAGTCTCTGGTCTTCTCACTGATCAAAAGGAAATAATATAAGGAAAATTGTCCTTCATATTTTCGGAGATCGATAATTCTTGTCAGTTGCCCAGCCAGCTTTATAAATATGACCTTCCCAATCCTAAGAATAGATCCTTTTGAATCCTAGGTGTATGACCATCTGAGTCCTCAGAACATGACTTTATGTACTACAGAGTATACCAAAGAAATCTTAAGAAAGGGACGTTTTAAAAGTTCTAAAGATACGGTTCTTGAAAACCGAACTTCAGAAGTTCTGCAGATGCTGGAATGTCTTTCCTGTCACTTACTGACTTCATGGTGCTGGAAACCTCAGACGAATGATGTTAAGAAGCCGAGTTTCGGGTCCTTTTATACGCCCATCGGGAGCGGTAGGATGGAGAGAGGGATTTGGGAGTGGAGTGAGGGGAATGTAGGAGAGAGAGAGAGAGGAAAGAGGTACTATTTAGGTGATCAAGAAGCAACATTCTACCAGAGTCCGATTGGGGAAGGTCATCTACTAAGGGACAGGTGACAAGGCCAACCTCATCTCAGTAGACGTTTGACTGGAGAAAGACCTGTTTTTTCCCTTATCTCCGTTATCAATACAAAAGGAACCTGAAGTTAGGTCATTGGGAGAATCATATAATCCAAACATTTCGTTCTCACATCTGTCATTGCAAAATATTTTTTGCTTCGTTCTCTTTGTTGTGAATTGATTCAGTCTTATATGTTCGAGCACAAAAAGTAAGTAAACTACTTAGAGTATATATATATATATATGTATATATATATATATATATATATATATATCATATATATAAATATAATACATATATATCGCAGAATGAAATGTTGTTTACTCGCGAAAAAATAAAAGAAAACGAAAAAATCCGTAGACTTGATATTTTAAACAATAGCCCAAAAACGGGGAATTTTCAATATTCACTCATAGGACGCAGTTAACCCCACAAATAGCAGCCTGGATATATTAATAAAAAAATTACTATAAATCTGCAGCATGAAAACTCAGGTATCAGTTTCACAGCAGTAATGCAATTGTAGAATGCGGTTAATTATAGTTATATTCTTTCTTACTTGGTTGCAAATCATATCCCAGTGTAACCAGTTTTATATAGTGTATCCAATTATAACGGTAGTACTCATATACACGTTTTATATATAGTATATATATATATATATATATATATATATATATATATATATATGGGTGTGTGTTTGTATATAGAATAATTCGTTATATATGGTTATATAACGAATATGTAAACACGATTTGAAAGTATTTCATCAAAGTGACGAAAAATGCCAATTGCTTATGCTACAGATCATTCCGCGATCCCTGAGAGAAATTACGAGTTACGTTCAGGAAAATCTATTCATCACGCGCTGTATTTTAAACTTCCATGGAAGGCAAGTAAAAGAAGGAAGTATGAAATCAAAATCACACTTACAAAATGAGCGATTACAAGGATATCCATAGATCACTCTCGGTCATGTTCCTAAAAGCAAGACACTGCTAAGACACATCGTTCGAGTTCGGACTGAAGTTTTGACTTGCTCATTTGTAGTACTTCGGACCCTCTTCGACTGTGTCGACGTTCTGAGCGGTAGACGTTTTTAGCTGGAGTTTGATAAGTAATCCTGTTTCTCTCGGCAATGGCGTATGCTAATTCCTCTTCAATTTATCGTATCGTAATTGTCCATGTTGTGAAGTAAAAAAAAAAAAAAAAAAAATACGTGACTTCATATTTCCTTCGGTTGTTGTCACTTCTTCGGGCAAGTCGTGATGAACTCGGGGCTTCTGCAAGGTAACACTGGGACTTTTACCATTTTATTGCTAATATTTTATATAATTTTGTTCTGATGATTTTCTAATCTTCCTCCGTGTTTAGTCTCGTGCAAATCTGTGGCAGTCATTATAACTATTTCAGTGGGCGTTGACCCATAATCTTATGAGTCAACGCCCAAAATTTACTAGATTTAGAGTTAAGTTGATGCACAGCTCTAAAGCTTCGTCTTTTCCAGGTAGATTTGGGTGCGAGTTACTCGGGAGTTTATTAATATGCTAAAGTTTCATGCATGATAAAGCTGCTCTCTTTAGCAACAGGTATTTAGTTTTTTTTTCACGAAGGTTTTCAAATGTTTAATTTTTCATTAATTTCATATTTTTAATTTTCGTCATTTAATTCTTTAATTTGTCATAAATTTACTTTTTAAATATTTATAACGAATTTACTTATTTTGTCATAAAATTACTTTTTATATTTTTGTAATATTTACTTTGCCATAAGTTTGCTTTTTTATTATTTGTAATATACTTTTTCAATTTATAGTAGATATGTTTTTATTAATGTGTTATTTGTAAAGATTTGTATATCATATACTGTTGATCAACTTCGCTTTATCCTCCACCCCTTTAGGGGCGGCGCCCCTGGAGGGGTGGGGGAGCCCCCATGTTCTGCATAATAGGTCGTATGACTTACTATGCAGATTCTTGGGTGGATTTGAGCGACAAACTTTGCAATTACAGACTTGCAAGTTGATAGGTATTAGGTGTTTTACTGTGCTTGGCTACCTCCCACCCTGTTAAGCTTACAGAAGCTTCCTCAGGTTTGAGGAAATTAAGAATGGTTATGCCATCAAACGATAATATTCGGCATTGAAATAGATTTATGTAAAAGTCTGGCGTCTTGGTAGGTTTTACTTTTAATTTTATCTTCCTTAAGATGGATTGTTTGTGGTTAGGTTAAGTTTTGTACAATATTCATTAATGTTTTGTCCGAATTTAATTTTTCAACTTTAAAGTTGGCGTTAGACTTAATAGAATTTTCAGGGGATTCGAACTTGGTGTTTCTTTTCTTGAAACAGATTATTTCTGGTCAAAATTTACGATAATAAGGCTTACTTACCCAATGGCTAACAACTGAAAATCAAAATTTTAAAAATTTTTTCCCAGACATTGTGTCCAAAGCAATGTTTGGATTTATGATGTTATTAGATGGAATCAGTTTTATGAAGTTGTCTGTAACTCGTAGGTAGGAACTTTCAGTTCCTGTTAACAGACTGCACGAAAGCAATTATTTGTTAGTTGAAATTTTGGAAATTTTAGGGCGTGGATATTTTTTGCACAGATTTATTGGAATATCTGTTTACTCTGAGTTGGGGCTAGTAAAGTTTCAGGCATGTTGGTTAGTTTTGATACTATTAGGATACTCATCTGTAACCATTGTGTTTGTTACTCGGTGAACACAATGCATGAGTTTTACGTGACCTTGATGAGTGTTACTCTATGGACATCAGCAATAAGTTTGATACTCATGCTCAAAAAATGAGTTTTCAAAGTTACTCTGGAATACGGGTGATGAGTTTGTGATATTACGAACACTGGCAGTAGTTTGATGTTACCCACGAGTAATGGCTATAGTTCTGTGATGTCAGCCATGAACGTGGGTAATGAATTTATTTTCCGTGATCCTTGTCAAATGCGGGATAGGCCATCCGCCACCACAGACAGTGAGTAAATGGTACTATAGGCACAATGATTATGGAGCTTTAAATAATCACCCGGTATCGAGACATTCATACTAATCTTGAATAAGGGCAGCACTGTCTTGTTCCCGTAGGGAGGTAGTGTCGTCAGTGGACCTCGTAGGTATTACTTAAGGTTCTTTGCAGCGTGCCTTCGGCCCCTAGCTGCCACCCCTTTCGTTCTTTTTATTGTACTTCCTTTCATGTTCTCTTAATCTTCCTTTCCACTCGCTCCTAATCCTAATATTTGACTTGGATTCATAGTGTAACTGCGACGCTTTCCTCCTGTTATACCTTTCAAACCTTTTACTGTCAATTTCCATATCAGCGCTGAATGACCTCTAGGACCCAGTGCTTGGCTTTTGGCCTAAATTCTACCTTCAACTCACTGCTTTGTGGGGCTGGTCACAACATAGCTGGAACTGTGATGCTTCCTTGAACAGTACGTTGTGGAACTGCTCATGAACACAAGCAGTGAGAGCGGATTTTATCGATAATCAAGGCAATAGTGTTCCTCCTGTAACACCTCTCAAACCTTTTAATGTCATTCTCCGTTTTAGCGCTGAATGCCTTAGTTGCCCCAGTGCTTGGCATAATGCCAGAAATCTATATAAATCAAATCAAATCAAATCAAATCTACGCGAGTGAAAATTTTCAACTTTAAATGGCGTTTGAAGCAGAGTAGCATTTTGTAATATAAGTTTATTACATAGCCTTAATGCATAATTATGGTAAGAAATCTAAGAGGTAATCTTAATCCAAATGGTTAAAAGTTCTTTTAGCAATTGATTGGAGGAAAGTAACTCATGGTTGTTGTAAGCTAATTATCCTTAAAGTAAAAGATATCGTACCTACTTCCAGAACGGTTACCGTGATCTTGAGGGATTTTCAGAGTAATTACCACAAGGACATTTTCTGCTGCCGTTGTTTTTCCTGTTACGATTTGCAGGAGGAACTAGAATACAAGAAAATGTCACGCAGACACAGGGCGGATTGGCAAACCTTCAATGCTAGGCTGATTTTTCTAAGGATCCAAGAAGTCGACGAGATAGATGTAGGCTTCTATTAATTTAATTTCTTAATTTTCTTTGTGCTTTTTATCAAAATTCTGATAGGTCTGTAAGTTGGGTCCCTAGGATATTCTGCATCCGTAAACCTACCATTTGCCTGTGCATTATAATTGTTTTTTTAGTTAATAAATAATGGGTCTTTAATTTTAAGTTCTTGACTATTTCCTTGGTGATTTTATAGGGGAAAACAAAGAATGTGGAACCTGCTTTATTATAAAGTAACAGATTTTGAAGGTCAAAACTTGGTTTAGAAATATACCAGACTGTGTTAACAGTATTCACGTGCAAGTGAAATACTCATGCATAAGGCCTAGATCAAATTTTAAACGCAAGCATATTAATGTAAGGCTCCTTCATGTCATTGTTGAAAATTCCATCTGTTCAACACTTACTATTGGAAAGGTGGTTTGGGTGTTATGACGACTCAAATGACCTTAGCTGATTTTTGAGAGACGAATGGAAATTTTACTATACTAATGAAATGTTCAGTACCAAGACTGTCGTTAGATGTATTGGGAGCAGAAAAAAAAGAAAAAAAAATAGAAAGTAGAAAAAAAAACTCAATTTCACTACTTTAGAGCAATGCGTATCTAGAAGATAAAACTAAATATCAAAATGTTTCATGGCGCTAGTACAAAGAAATTATTTCCATTTATTGGTTTGAAAATTTGATAATGTGATGGTCACTTACACCAACATGGACATAGGTCTGCAGCTACTTAGCTGAATATAGGATTTAACGCAGGTGAAAAGAATTTAAAAGTTAAATGGGGGAAAAATTTGAAGTGCAATCTGATATACTAAAGTTAAATTCTTGGACCGTGGGGGAGGTGCCGAGGCGGGAGGGGAGGTCGTTTGGCAAACAAATCTGGTCGTTACTATATTGAGACGCAAAGTTTCGTATTACCAAACCAACTTTAAGGCCCCGTCCATACGGTCGAGCTTTGGTCGACGAACTTTGTCCGATGTGACGTCAGAGGCGGAGAAACAGCGGGAAAAGTCAGAACTTTACCACAGTTTCTCCGCTTCTGACGTCACATCGAACAAAGTTCGTCGAGCAAAGCTCGGCCGTGTGGACAGGGCCTTATAGTTAAATTTAACGTTATCCCTTTAATATGTCATTCCGATTCTGAATAACCTCGTAGGTCCCAGCGCTTTGCTTTTTGGCTACATTTCATATTCCATTCAATCTAATACGTCACTAGTATTCGGTAATGAACATTTATTTTCACAACTATCCATGAAACCCCCGTTAGCGTGGTAGCCCCCCGTCAGTGCACCTCATGCGGTGCACTGTAGGCATTACTTAAGGCTCTTTGCAGCGCCCCTTCGTCCACTAGCTACAAACCCTTTCATTCCTTTTACTGTACTTATGCTCGTATTCCCTCATATCTTTCTTTGCACCCTCTCCTGTCAATTGTTTCTCTCCTGTTACACCTTCCAAACCTTTCTACTCTTGCTTTCCCTTTCAGCGCTGAATGACCTCATAGGTCCCAGTTCTTGGTCTTAGCCTTAAATGGTATATTCTGTTCTATCCAAGAAACAAATTCAAAGACGAATAATTCCCAGGACTGGTTGTTGAGGATTGTAACCTGCACCAGGTATGTCAATGAGAGGCGGATGTTCCATCTAACTGGTAATATATCTGGAATTTTAGGAGACACCATCGATGTTGGCCCTGTTAGGAGTTTTTTAAAGGCTTGTGGATTCTATAAAAATGCCTTGTAATTTTATAGAGATATTTTTATCTTATTTATGGCAACTTTTAATCCAATTAGAAATCAAATTTCTCGATTTTACCGTTTTAAACATCGATCATTAAGGTATCTATTTTAAAGTAATTATTTATAGGATTTCCATTATGCTCATTATTCATATAATTTCCGTTACTTATTATTTATATTTCCATTTTCATTCATTGTCATCATAGCGCTGAATGACTGTGGGTCCCAGTGCCTGGCTTTATGCCAAAATCCCATACTCCAATTTAGGATAGTAACTATCACGAACACTATTGGCCTATTGTGTTTGTGGATTTGACACCGAATAGGAGATAAATGAGCAAAGTAGTCGAACTTCGTAATCAAAGACGTTTGGAGGATTAGAATGACGTGATAGCCGTCAGATATGGAACGCTTCTTGATGTGGACGTATCATACGAAATGGTATTTGTGCTAATGGATCTCTTGAATTGCTATCGTTTCCGCTTGTTGCGGAAATTGAAATTGTAAACTACTGAAGGAATCTGTAAATGAGTGAATGAAGTGAAATGCAGGTAATAAAAAACTTACAGGCCGATAGGCACCATATTCTACAAATGAATTCTCAGTAATGGTTTTTAATAAACCAGTTGCTCTAGACAAGAACGCCGTAGGGGGCTAAAGCCACTAGTGCACCTCACGGGGTGCACTGTAGGCATTACTGAAGGTTCTTTGCAGCGTCCCTTCGGCCCCCTAGCTGCAACCCCTTGCATTCTTTTACTGTACCCCCGTTCACATTATCTTTCCTCGATCTTACTCTCTTAACTCTCCCAACAATGATTTCACAGTGCAACTGCTTTGAGGTTTTCCTCCTGCTACACCTTTCACACCTTTTCCTGTCATTTTCTATTTTGGATCTGAATGGCCTCATAGGTGCCAGTGCTTGGCCTTTCGCCTAAACTTTGTATTCCATTCCATTCTAGACAAGACTGACTGTGATGAAATGTTATTAACTTTTAAATACGGTTAGTTAATCGTAAAGAAGCGAATCCGAGAAGCTGGTATAGCAGACACGAACAAGAAGCATTGTAGTGAAAGACGTTAAGTCTAATATTATGGAGGTTACTTAACAGGATGATTATCTTAGTGTATTTAGAAAAAGGTAAACGCCATTGAGGGTTTCTTTACGAAGACTCATCTCGGGACGTTGCCAAGTCCGTTTTGACGCAAATCGTGCCGTCGTTTAATATGGGTCGCTCTGTCAAGGCCAATATTGGATTTGCTTATCGAGCTTCATCGGAACTGAATGTTCTTTGAGGGGAACAGCCGAAAGTGAAAGAGAGAGTTGAGGAATTGGCATTGGAATATAGAATGTAGGTCAAAAGCCAAGCGCAGGGACCTATGAGGTCATTCAGCGCTGAATTGGAAATTCCTAACCTAACCTAACCTAACCTAGTGGCATGGCAAAAACAGAGAGAGAGAGAGAGAGAGAGAGAGAGAGAGAGAGGAAACGGGGTTTGTGCATTACTAGTATACATCTCGGGAATTTGCTACCCGGGAAGTACCGGCGAGTTTGCTCAACTACCGGTGTTGGAAGTTCGCTTGTTTGTTCCTACTTTTTTTTGCCGGATGCCACAAGAGACTCATATGGGGGTCAGGGGATACAAAGGAAGTAGAGTTTTACTTCACAACCTCATGAATTATGATGAAAGCGGAAGGTAGAAGTTGGGCTCTTTATTTCGGGTAGGTCGGCGATCACGAAAACCAAAATCGCGGAGGTAACTCGGCAGTAAAGACAATTGGCAGGAGGTCAGCCGGCTTCTCCTAACACCATTTGCTGTTCAAACACAATTTAAACTCATTCTTCAAGTTTTAGATGCTGATTCTTTAAGGTTACTTAATACTATAGTTTTAAGCAAACAGCCTTTGGATCAATATTGATTTGAAATTTTGTTATGAAAAGGTTTTAATTAAGATATAAATCGAGTCTTCATTACGCTTAATGGTGGTTCAGTCTTTTCTTCTTTCCTCTGAGCTTCCAGACTGAGTAAACCATTTATTGAGTTTCAGAATCATATTGATTCAAGGTAGAAGGTAACGAGATAGGCGGAGAAATACTTCCTCTGAGAAGTTGAGGGCCTCCTTCAGGCAGAGGAGAAAACGGAAGAAGGGAAGTCGTTCCAATGAACACTGGAATTTTTCAAGAGATCATGAGTAATGAGACAAATACTTTCATGAAGTCTGGAGAAGAGATATATTTGCATACTTTTACATTTATTTCATGCACGTTATTTAACTGTTCGTCGGACCTTCGTTGTGTTTTCGATATAATCAAACGTTGAGGT
>NC_087215.1:30263629-30314279 GCF_015104395.2 Macrobrachium nipponense | reverse complement strand
GGTCTGTGCAAGAAAGGCAGAGCCACGATGGCGTATGCCAAAGAGTTTCCTTTTGAGAGTGTGTGAGATTCTGGGCTGGAGATGGGTAAGAATTATTGTGCTTTAGCCAAAAGTGTGGCTTGACTATATTTTTTATATTTTGTAAAGATGTTCTATTTCGTTTAATCTTTTGACTTTGTCTTTACAATTGTGTATGCTCATTAGTGTGTTCTGTTCTTTTAAACAGGCGGATCTAGTGAGGGGGACTGTGTCCTAGTGGAGGGGACTGTGTGGAGGGAACTATATTTTGGAGAGGAGATAAATGGTGTGACTAATTACTGATTAAGACTGTTAAAATACCGGGTGGTTATCTGAGTTAATTGAACTTTGAGTTATCATTCCATTTAATTATCCTGTAAGAATCTGAGTTATTCAATTAGTACTTTACTTTGAATAAACGCATATTTTTGTAGTTCCGACTCTGATTAAATTTTAATGACCTAATGAAATGGAGAGAGAGAGGTTGCGAGTGAGAGAGAGAGAGAGAGGGGAGGGAAGGAGAGAGTGTTACCAAAAACCCAGTTTGCCTTCTGCTGCTGGCTTTCGCTACCAAAGTGAATAACGAGGCGGTGGCCCCGTTATTATATATATATATATATATATATATATATATATATATATATATATATATATAGTATAGTATATATTTATGTGTGGGCCGCCTTGTAGTCACAAATGTAAGGGAAAAATATTAAGAGGGAAAATATGGAGCATGGAGCACTTCTGACTTACCTTAAATAACTATAAAAGGGATTGATTTGGTTCTGGAAGGTCGCCAGGAATACTCAGCTAATTAATTTACGTTACATTTATTTACAAGACAATGTTGAATGGCCTGAGGTAAAGGCAAGGCATATACCCACGTGGGCAGAGCGCTGTGTAATGTCTGGATCGCTCCTATCTTTCACAATATGAAAAACTGGCCAATATCAATATCTAATTCAATGTTGGTTTCCAAAATTGATATTATCTAGCTGTAAGGAAGCTCTTGCGTGTGAGGAGACAGAGCACGTGACTCAGCAAATCTGGGTGCCTTATGTAGTGGACCTTTGGAGAATATGGCGTTGGCTTTGTCAGAGTTCAGGGTGCACCAGTAGCGCCTATGTAGGCCTATGGGGAGGCTGGCTTGGATGTCTGCCCTGGGTCAAGGACTGTCCTGGACTGAGACCGTCGTCGGGCACGAATCTTGGGTGTTGGGGCAGCATTCTCCCCCCATTGGCAGGTTATCCTGGGAACAGACATACTGCCAACAAAAGGTTCACAGGATAAATGATCTTAATAGTAGGCCTAAGAAGTACCTAGCTAGCTACACACTCCCCTTTGGATACGTCCCTAATCCTGAAGGAGACTTTATTCCCCCACTACCTGACTGGTGCCGGAAATGACTATGGCTGGCCTGTTTTTCCCTGCTAAAGTCAGCTGATAGGAGAAAAATGGCTGCTCTTCAAGAAACTAATTAAAAATTAATGATACTGGGAAGACGAGGCGATCAAAATCCGTAAAAGCTCCCCCTGTTAAGAAGGCATTCACTCCCTTTTGGCTGTGAAGGCCTCGGCTAAATAAGTCGATCGCCTCGACTAAACAGTTCTCCTACTCTAACTGAGGTTTTAGAGCAGCAATATGGCTAGCTACAATGGCCTACCTAACTTATAGGCGGAGATGCTAAGTGTACTAACTTACTGAATTAATGTAGTCTAGCCTAAGTGAGAACTACCGGTTGACTGTGACGACAGGCTACTCTACCCCTGTGTAAGGTTACTTTGAAAATTCTACTTACTACTACCGTAATGCCCTGGTACTAAATTATTAGCCTAACCTACACATTACAATTAATTAGAGATGCAATCATTCCAGAATGTGGTACTCACAGCAGAGGTTTATCGACCTGAATTGTAAAAATACGTAAGATGAGGTAATGATGCGTGAGGGTGATGAGTGATTAGGAGTGTACCAGGATGGATATTTAATAAGGTAATTATAACATTTAAGTGAGGGTTAGTAATACAAGTTCTAGGGGGTTAGAGAGTTAGTCTACTGGCAGAGATCAGGCTGGCTACCTTCTCTGGGTAGGTGCCAGGATCACTCTGCAAATTAAGTTGACACTGTACCTAGGGCACAGGTGCCAAGGAGAGCATGTGGCTCTTTGGTCAATTAGTGACTTGGCTACATCCCTTCTTCTTCTTATTCCTCCAGGGCCTGGTTACACCAGTCCTAGGAGTTGACGGAGGCACCGACTCTGGGGAGAGGCCAGAAACGCCATCAGGAGCAGAGGCAGTGGTAGCCCTAGGGACTACAGGTGAATACCCTACTTCGGCATCTGCAGCAACCATCATAGAGGTGGAACCTACTGCAGGGGAGGCCCTCACTTCGGCTGCTGCGACAGCTGTCGTAAGGGTAAGACTCCAGGCTGACTCCTGGTCGGGCAGTTCCTGGTCGTCCAGAGGAGGTGTAAAGGTGAGGTCTGCCGGAGGTTCATCCTCGGCCTGACAGAGGTGATGAGGAAGAAGAAGCGTCTAGGAATGGGCGTGCAATAGGCTGTTTTAAGCTCCATGCCTGTTGGAGGATCTCCTGTAGGAGTATCCTTGATTAGGTTAGTTTCAGGCGCCGGCACTAGCTCGGGGCCAGGCACAAAGGTCAAGGTTTGTGGTGGCTCTGCGTCCAGGCGGGACGGAGCTTGGCACTGCTCAGTGCTGCCAAGTGGCACTGACAGAGAGTCGACGTCAGGCATACCTGGGACGGGTACTGGAGGTGTAATACCTCTCAGCATGCCCGTGGTGATGGGAGACAGAGGTTCCTGTCTCCTGTGGAAGGCTGAGCCTTTCTGAGGATGGATAGTGCCCGCTGCTTGTAGCTTGCTAGGGCACCCAGGCCAATTAGTGGAGTGCCCTATTACGTTGCAGGTTTTGCAGCGGAACAGGGAGTGATCAATCTCCCTCCTTGGTGGCCGTACTTGCCGGGAGGAAGTAGGTCTTGGATGGCTCCTAGCTTTGGAGTGATTGGGTGTGGGGTTAGGACCCCTAGGTTTTTGGAAATGAGAGGGGGACTTCATGTCTTGCCCTAGGAGGAGGTCATAACCTCCTGGAATGTAGCTTGCAACTGCAAGGGTACAAACCTTGTAGAAGTGAGGTCTGGTGACCCTCAATTGGATGGTTAGAAGGATCAACTTAATATGGTTGATACCTTCAATTGTGATTAGTCGATGTCTATCGACGTTAGCCCTGTGGGGAATTCGATCTTCCTGTATTAGGGAGATTTGAAAACCAGAGTCGTCAAAGGCTCTGACGTGGCTTGGAGGATAATGGCTTTGGAGGGGTGCTACAGTGATAGGGCCCTTAGCCGGGGGGCCTAGCAAAGATGAATTGGTAACTGCCATTGCGATGGCGGGAATATTGTGATTAGCGCACCCTCCGTAATTTGCAGACATGTGACCCTTGCGGCCACAGTCATGGCAGAACTTGTTCCAGAACTTCTTCCTTGGCACTGGATGATGAAGCCGGGATGGGCCCACAGGTTGTGAATCTGTGGGGTCACCAAGGCTTGCAGTGTGCTCTGGCACAGGTGAAGAGTCCTCTCTGGAATTGAGTAGTGGGGAGGTTAAGGAGTCCTCCTTTGAAGAATTTCCCCACCGGAACAAGTCAGGGGTTAACTGGTCAGCTCACCTCATCTGAAATGGAGGAGGCAGGCGGTGAAGCAGCAAAAGGCTGGCAGGAGACGGTGGGACTGTGAGGCACAGTGGGTGTATGGCTGGAAACTTGTAGAGTGGCTTGAGCTAGGATGCTCTCTTTATGGGTCTTCTCCCGTTTGAGTTCGAGTTCCTTCTCCTTGAGAGCTAGATCATGCTTTCTCTCTTCTTCGCTTGCCTTCCCTTCTGCTTCTTTCTCTTTCCTCTCTGCTTCTCTGGCTTTTCTCTGTTTTTCTCTTTCTTCATCTTCTTGCTGGCAGGCGGCAAATGTCCTTTAATATTCAATTCACTCTACCTCAGAATTAATATATTATCATATATGTTAAACGAAGGGAAATTCTCTCGTGGATTCGAACCAATGCACAAACGATAAATCAGGAATTCGGGTGAGGTTACTGACTTGGCACAGTGAAGTATAATTTGATACCTATTCCATCCTTACAAATCCCTGTCGAACTTTGGTTGGAACATATATAAAAATATATTAATTCCGAGGTAGAGCGAATTGGATCGTAAAGGATATTTTGTAGATTAATGCATGTATATGAATCACAGTGATGTGATAAAAATTCATAATAATAACTACGCTCGGCAAACATACGACTTACTTAACATGGGAAGAAGTGGTTGGATAACGATTCTAATTACAAATATCCGAGTTCGCAGTGATTTTTTCAAAGGTCGGAATCGGTATCAACTTATACCTCAGTTGTTGGCCGAGTCGGTAACCTCACTGAAGTCCTGATTTCTCATCTATGTGCTAGTTCGAAATTGATTATCAACTAAAAATCCCATTCAGTTAACATACATGAAAATATATCATTTCCAATGTACAGCAAATTAGATGTAAAAGGACATTAATCTTAATGCATGTATATGAATCACGGTAATGTGATAAAAAAATTCATATATTTATATATATATATATATATATATATATATATATATATATATATATATTATGTATATATATCTATACATACATACATAATATATATAAATATATATATATATATTATATATATAGTATATATATTATTTATATATATACTATATAAATAGCGTGCGCGCGTGCAGAAACATACAGAAGGTTTAGAGAACGTGATCAATTCATCCACTGTCGTTTATCTTACTTTTTGTGACACAAATATATTCTAACGAGTTAATTCTACTAAGAACGAGTATAAAGAATTGGATGGCCCTTCTGCCAGGTTTACCTGACCTCAGGTCCCTTTTGTTATTGATAACGGAGATCAGGGGAAAACAGGTCTCCTCCAGTAAGACTTCTTCTGAGATGAGGTTGGCCTTGTCACCCGCCCTGTAGTAGATGACCTTCCCCAGGTCGAGCTCTGGTAGAATGTTGCTTCTTCTTGACCGCTAAATAATACCTCTTTCCTCTCTCCCTCACTCCACCACCCTAAAACCCATCTCTCCGTCCTGTTTCGTATAAAAGGACCCGAAACCTCGGCTCCTTAACATCATTCGTCTGAGGTTTCCAGCACCATGAAGTCAGTAAGTGACCAGGACAGATATTCCGGAATCTGATTGTTAGAGAACCCATTATTCTCGGAACTTAAAAATGACTATTCTTCAGAAGTTGCTGTCATGTCTCAGAATTGATGGGACACAAGGGTCATGATTTCTACGATCCAAAAATAACATTTCTAAGGATTTCCAGATCTAAGGGAAAGTTTATTTTTTGAACTGATTTCCTTCTAATCTTTAAAGAAGAAAAGACTATAGTTTCGAAGAATGAGATTTTGTTAGTTAATCTGCTTTAATTAACCCGTTGATTTTATTTAAAGGTAAATGGACAAAAATTACTATAGGTTTTTTTTACTTGATAATTTCCCGAATGAAGTCAAAAGGTCTGATCTTCGATGATGTTTTGTTAACAAACGCGCATCGACTGAATCGTCATAACATTCATTCCCAGGCGTCGATATGAAAAGGGGTAATTTTTAGCAGCGATTCAGAGAGGATGACGCCAGACATATGTTTTCATTCTCTTCTTCTTTTCCACAGGCGATTGTTCGTCTTCCTCTGCCAGGTGGCCGTGTCCTGGCCTCTCCCCAGACCCAGGACCGCGTCGTGGCCCTCCTGCGGGACGACAGAGTTGACCAGGGGCGACGGCAACTTCAACTACGCCTTTGCCGCCGACAAACGGGCCTCGAGATGGAAGTGTCCTCCCGGCGCCCCAGGGGCCGAAGGTGCCGTCAGCATGAGGAGGATATTACGTGTGAGTCGCTTCTCGAAGGAGGATCTCAGACGTCTCCTCTTCAATTATATCCTTCTCGGCTTCAGCCAATTTCTTCTCACGGAAAAAAACATTAAAAATAGAAAGATTCCTCTCATGAAACATCTGGATCTAGAAATAACCATCTGGAAGAAAAATCCAAAGGAATGATCAACACTTACATTTTATTATTTCCTTTCCAGACTGCCCTGGAATCTGGAGGAGTCACCCCCCGTTGAGTTCGTGGCCGACGGAGCTGGATTCCAGTCCTTCCAGCGACATCCTGCCAACTCTCACCCTCTCCCTGAACACGTCCGGAACTGCTCAGCATTGCTGAGGAATTCCGCAGACAGGGAGTCCAGTTCGACGACCAAGGACGACGCATCAACTAAACGTTACTTTCCAGGAATTCTAGCTGGAAGGGAGATGTTCCGACACCATTATTATAAGGGCCTCAACAACTTGTTACTTAAAGGTTAACAAAGGCCCTACGAAAAGGGTAAATGCGTGTATGATAGAAGTTACGAAATTACGAAAATATATCTCTTGTTCAGACCATCATAAAAGTCTTTCATTATTCGTGTTTTTGTGTGTGTTCCAGTTTCTGGAATTCTTTCCCCTCTTCTCTGGGTTTCCCTTTGCCAAAGGAAGTCCTTCACTTCTCAGAGGAGGTATTATCTCCACCTCCTCCGTAGACCTTTACTTCGAATCTAAATGATTCTGAATCTTAATGAATCTTTTGATTAGTTTTCTCCCATTTAAGGTCGCTTCTATTAAGAAAAGTCTAAAGAAAGTTAATAATAGATTTAGTGAAAGTTAAGAAACCAAAGAAACGACAAAATATATACCGTCATTAACTGTCATGACGTCTAAGTTACAACCAAAACTGTCACTTTTACATAGCAAATTAATGTTTCAAATACCTTTGAAATTTTAATATAGACCTAAAATCTGATTCATGCAAAACTATTCTATTGTTATAAAGAAGTTGCATCTGAAATCTATAAAAATTAACTAAAGAGTAACGCTATGTTGCAGGTATGGCTGAAGAGGAACCGGTTGTGCAACGATCGAAAGCTTAATTTTTTAACCATTTTCGTGTTTCGGGAAAATACAGTCGTTCCCATTTAGCTTATTGAGGCTTTGTACTCATTATATCCGGCCAGGGATAGTGATGCACCATAGGTCAACTATTCTATTTTCATCATAAGTTGCATCTAAAAAACCTACAATCATCCAAAATAATAAGTTGAGGATTGGTTTTAAATGTAAGTGTCATCGATTTGTTGTTTTGTTTGTATGGTGTTTTTACGTTGCATGGAAGGTTATTCAGAAAAGGGACCAACGGTTTTACGTGACTTCCGAACCACGTCGAGAGTGAACTTCTATTGCCAGAGATACTAATCTCTAACACCTCAATGGAATGCTTCGAGAATCGAACTCGTGGTCACCGAGGTAGCACGCCAACCAACCATACCGACCACGCCACTGAGGCACTTTAATTGATTTTGTTTTGTGTACTACACGGCTGTCTACTCTGACTCATCATTTGCAGACATTAAACTGCTTTTAGAACTAGTTTGTTGGGGTTGTTTGCAATAAAGAAAAAGTAAATAGATTCATTCACGTTATATTCAGCCCAACCAACTTACTTGGACTGCCTTTATATATATACAATATTATGAAAGCGAATACCACAGAAAAATAATAGGCAAAAATTGGTAGCCGAGTGCTTTCTTCCTTCAATAAGACCTTGTCGACAATGTCTTATCAAAAGAAAAACGTAAGCGTTGGGCTATGAATTTCTGCCTATTGTTTTATCTGTGGTATTCGCTTATAACATGAGTTCACGTCAATCTACTGTGATTTTATATACGTTATAATATATATATATATATATATATATATATATATATATATATATATATAATATACATATATAATATATATATATATGTGTGTGTGTGTGTGTGTGTAATATATATATATATATATATATATATATATATATATATATATATATAAAACTAGGAACTCGACGGACTGTTGATTTTGGAACTCTGAACATCTAACTACGAGTTCCAACCTTAAAAAAACCATTCCTCTGCTGTCCCATTGTTTTTAGCCTAATTATTCTGTCATTCCTTGTGCTCTTGAACGTTGTTTACTTTTTAAGTGTGTTTTTATCTTTGATGCTGAAAGGTTGGTTAAGTGTTGAGCTGTTTTTGGCTTGTGGTTTGTGAATGTATGACTTTTATTTTCTATGTATTTGTTGTTATTTTTTGTGTGTGGTAATATAGCTGAAATTTTTTAATGTTCTTCTCGTCATTTGTAAGTTGTTTAGCATTTCTGGTCTGTTTTAATCAAGTGTGCATGTAATTTGAGTTTGAGAGTTGTAATTTTACCATTAACCTGTTTTAACTTTTCAACTATTGGATCTTGTAATCAGCTAATATTTTATGTTGAACATACTATACTTTTATTTTGTAGAAACTCCCTGAAGATGTGGCGATGTCACGAACGTTAGGATTCAAGCATAATGTGAATCTCTTCATGTTCCTGCCCTTAATCTTCTTTATTGTATATATATTATTATATATTGCTACTTTCAAATGCATTTTTTTCCCCTCTTTGAAATGTCTTGTAGAATTGTGTAACATTTTTCAGATTCCTAGATAGCTTAGAATAGGATGTTTTAATGTGTGTTCAGATTTCGCATTAACGTCTTGTAAACGAATATATATATAACGTAAAGAGAGAGATCCTTGTCTTTTCAAAGCTGCAAATGTTTAACTTTTATGGTCAGCACTTTGAAATTAGAGTCTGCGAGATCCGTTTGCGTCCCTGCCTCTGTCAGCGCGTTTGATAATGAGCTCGACTCTTTTACGTGGTCATCAAAAAAACAGTCAATCTTAATTATCGTTTACCCTCCGTTTCAATCGGGTACGTATCTGTTGAGCAGTCTTGTCTTGTACGCGTATAGCTTTGTCAAGTCCCACGTGGTAGTGCACATTGTGTGTGTATAGATTGCGTCAGATTTCAGAACTTTCGAGAAGCTTTCGTGCCTAGAACGTTTTGAGACATCTGCTCTGTCATTTCCATAAAAGGAAGAGATTTTCATTCGATCTTAAGACCTCGAGGCAGTTAGATCTCCCTGCTCTCTCTCTCGCTCTCTCTCTCTCTCACTCGACATCGAGATTAAATTAACTTAACGTAAATTTGGTCACTCATATTGTGAGAATTGTATATTTGATATTTCTTAGAATTTATTTAGTTTTATTAATTTCTTTTGTGGAATCTGAACAAACATTTCGTAACGGCGCCTTGTTTTTGTGAAAGTGTAATTTACAAGATGAAGAAAAAGAAGTTGGTATACCAAAAAAGGTAAAGTGTATATTTTTTTTTATTAGTTGCAACTAATAATGTTAGGAACAGTGAATAACTAATAATGGATAAGGAGTGTGTTTAACTAATAATTGATAGGAACTGTTGTCTGTTAGAAGGTTTGGTTAAAACTGTTTGGTTACAGTGTTATGAAAAAGTTTTACACTTTTACACATTGCTGATATTTTTTGTGTTTGTGTCACTGTTCCATTGTTTGTGCACTTATTCATTTTCTATTGAAGTGTTGTCTTTTTGTTTTATATTTTCATTTGCATTCACAATTTTAAATTGACTTAGTTTATTTTCATTGCTTTATCATTGCACATTTAATTAAATTTAACACTTGTGATTTATTTGCATTTACTTAGAATTCTTTTCAAGTTTTTTATTGTTGTTTAGCACTTGTGAATTAATTTCAAATTTTCAGTTATTGCCTACACTTTTGAATTTTGATTGAATTAATTTTCTTGAATTTTGTGATAAATTAATTTTGATTTAATTTTACTTAATTTGATTCAAGAATTAATTAAACTTTACTTTGTTTTCAAGTAACAGTAATTTTCCAATGATATTGTGAATTTCACTTATAAATTTTGAATTTAATAATAAATTTTTGTATTTAAATTTTTATAAGTGTTTTCTTTATCTTACACCAGTATAAATATATATAATTATGACTATATTTATGATAGGTAGAGACATAGAGTGGTAATTGATTTGCTTTCCTTCAATTTAATTGAAGTGACTTAGAACCAGGAAAGTACTTAGACTTCTGAAAATCAGGGAAATACTTAGAGTTTGAAAGTTGTTGAAGGAGTGATGCCCTTTGATTAATTTAATTACTTACAAGATTACCTCACACAATGTTTTGATGACTTAGTCTGATTTTCTGCAATACTGGTAGTGTTAAGGGATCACTGTTGCCTTTAGAGTATCAGTCGTTTAAATGTGTTATGAGGGTTCAGGTGTCTGGCTTTTGGTGAGGTAATATTTGATGCATGGTAACCAGATACTTGGCACTTCGTAACATTGTTTAATGGTGCCCAGAGACCCGGGAAAGCAGATTTCATTATCACTCTAGAATATACTGGTGGTGTTAGGAATGTATTTTGTTAGGAGAGTGACCATATAATTTTGTTTTGCATTTATTGTATTGAATTGTAAATTGATAACTTAGAGGAAAATGGCTCAGTTTCAATGTTCAGGAATTTTTAGCAGCTCCTTCCGTCCAAGTTTTATCTGAAACCACTCTGTCTAGAGCACAGTGGAGCGCTTTAGCAGGAGGCATGTGGTGGTTATGTGTCTACTAGTATGGTAAAGGCACAAATAAGATGTAATGCTATGGAATCATTGATAAACTCTGGTAGAATAACTGATGAAGATGAGTTAGAATTGGCTCAAGAGTTGTGAATGTAGCACGTGCTGATCTCATAAATAAGCAAGCAGAAAAGAAAGAGAAAAGTGATGCAGAGTTAGAGCTTAGACGCATTGAAGCAGAAGAGAATTTGATTAAGCTAAAAATGCTTGCTGAAAGAGAGAGAATGCAAGCTGAAAGAGAGAGAATGCAAGCTGAAAAAAAGAGAAAGAATAGACAGGGAAAAACAAGAAAGAAGAGAAAGAGAAGAAGAAAAAGCAGCAGAAGAGGAAAGAGAAAGAATAAAAGAGGAAAGAGAAATCGCAAGACATGAAAGGGAAATGGAATTAATAAAAGCTAGATCCACATTACCTGTAACACCGTCTAACCCTAACCAAGGTAATCAAGACCCTGTATTTGATGTAGTGAGAGTACAGAAGTTAATCCCTAAGTTTACTGAAGAAGCTCCAGATGAGTTTTTTGATCACTTTGAGAAAGTGGCTTCAGGTATGGGATGGCCAGAGGATAAATGGTCAGTTTTGCTACAAAGTGTCTTGATTGGTAAAGGGAGAAGTGCTTATCTAGCCTTAACAGCTGATCAGTGTAAAGACTACAAAGTACTTAAACACAGTGTGCTACAAGTTTACCAGATGACCCCAGAGTACTACAATGAGAGATTCAGAAATTTAAGAAAAGATGAGAAGGGAACCTTCTTAGATTATGCTTACAAAGTGAGAAGGTGTTTCGAACGTTGGGTAGAAGCTGCTAAAGTTAATACTTTTGATGAGTTAGAAGAGTTACTTGTTCTTGAACAGTATCTTAAGGGAATTCCTGAACATATAAGAGCTTATTTAAGAGAGAGAGAAGTGAAGAAACTTGACAAAGCCGCTACACTTAGTGAAGATTACAATATAATCAGTAGCAAACGTAATTACAATGTCAAGTACAGAGTCAACAACGCCCAGGTTTTAAGTCTTATCCAAATAACAGGAACAAATTTAATGGGAAACCTTCAAGTGATACTACTAAGAGTACACAAGGAAATACAGCTCAGCAAATTAATGTGAAATCCTCATCCAGTTTTTCAAGACAGTTACAGAAACCTAATGTTGTCTGTTTCAAGTGTGGAAGAGTAGGACACTACAGTCAAGAGTGTTACCGGAATCAACAGCAGTCAAAACCAGTTAGTCAAGTTGTGAAACAAACTACGAAGAGCAGTGTGGGAAAGAATCAGACTCCAGAGAAGAATGAAACTAAACAAGCTGAATGTTTAGCAACCAGTGGAAATGTTACCTCAAGCAGTGAGTGGTTAAGCAGTGTGGAGGCTTTTAAGCCATATATCTATGAGGGTATGCTGTCAACTCAAGAAGGAAGTATGCAGGTACCAGTCAAGATATTACGTGATACAGGGAGTAACCATAGTGTGGTAGTAGTACGTGGTTCTCACCCTCAGTTGGAGAAGAGAGTCTCACAGGAGATTCAGTTATTTTGAAGGGTATAGGAGGAGAGGAAGTAACTCCTATATGCCGCTTACACCTGTCATGTGAATTGGTGACAGGGAATGTTTGATTTTGCTGTAAAGGACTCACTAGCTGTGGAAGGTATACATGTTCTGTTGGGGAATGAAGTTGGTGGTGTGCCATTTATTCCTTGTCCTGTAGTGACAGACAAACCATTGAGATTAGTCCTACAGAAGAGTGGAGAAGAATAACCCCCCCCACCTGTTTCCTAGTTGTGTAACTACCAGAAGTATGAAGAGGACTACGACTGTAAGTGAAGAAACTGAGAATTTACACACCCAAGAAGGATCAAGTGAAGGATCTTTGTGCTTAGAAGAATTATTCCAGGGAAGTGAAGTTCCCATAGTGCTGACCAAGAAGAGATTTCCCAAGATGAAGAAGAAGACGACGACGAAGAAGAAGAACCTGATGTTCCTGAAGAGACTCCGAGTAGTCAAAGTGTTGCTGAAGACAGTAGTGAAACTACAGTAGCCGAGTTAGCAGATATAGAGAATTCAACCCTTGAAGTTGGTCAAGTGATAAGAGAGAAGCTGATGGACTTGCAGAAGAAGGATGCATCGTTAACTGATTTGTTCTTCAGAGTTGTTGATCGAGAAGAGATGCAACAAACTCCTACCTGTTACTATCTGAAGGAAGGTTTACTGATGAGGAAGTATAGACCTACAGATATACCAGGAGATGCTGTATGGGGCGAATATCATCAAATTTTGATTCATATCCATTGAGAAGCAAGTGATTGCAGTAGCTCATGAGTCTGGACATATGGGAATCAGGAAGAACTGTGGAGAAGATCATGAAATATTTTTTCTGGCCTGGGCTTCACAGAGATGTTAGTAGGTTTTGTCGTGAGTGTCATACCTGCCAGATAGCTGGAAAACCGAATGAAACCATCAAGAAAGCCCCCCTACAACCTATAGAAGTTAGAGGAGAACCCTTTAGCAAAGTGATTATAGACATGGTTGGACCATTGCCGAAGACAACGAAAGGAAATGAGTATTTGTTGACATTAATGTATCCAGTGACAAGGTATCCAGAAGCAATCCCTGTTAGAAACATATCTGCCAAGATAGTTGCTGAGAAACTTGAGGAGTTTTTCTCAAAGTTTGGTATACCAGAAATAGTACAAAGTGACAGAGGAACAAACTTTACTTCAAAGTTATTCCAGGATGTGATGAATTTGTTAGGAGTGAAACAACACGTTATCAACCGCTTATCATCCAGAACTCAAGGTGCCTTGGAAAGGTTCCACCAGACATTGAAAAGTATGCTGACAAAGTATTGTTCTGAGTCAGGTAGAGAATGGGATGTTGGTTTACCATTAATGTTGTTTGAAGTTAGGAATGCTTATCAAGAAAGTATGGGATGTTCACCTAATGAGATGATTTTTGGAAGAGAAGTGAGAGGACCGTTGAAGATTCTTGCAGAAAATTGGGAAGAAAATCAAGAGGAAAGCCAAGCAGAGTATGTGAAGAACTTAAGGAAGAGGTTGAAAGAGATTAGAAAATTCTCTTTAGAAAACTTGAAAATGAGTCAAGAGAAAATGAAAAGGAGATTTGATGCTAAGACTAAGCTAAGAAGTTTTAGTGTTGGTCAACAAGTGTTAGTGTTCTTACCTGTCAAGAGATTTCCCCTCACTAATAAATTTCAAGGTCCTTACAAGATAATTCAGAAGTTAAGTGATAGAACTTATGTGATTGATACACCAGAAAGAAGAAGAAAACAAAGGAAGATACATGTGAACCTCTTGAAACCTTATTTCTCAGAAACTAAAACTGAAAACTGTGTCAGTAACCCAGACAACTTTATCTACAGAAAAACGATGATGGCTACGAATTGGGAGCTGCAAGCAAGATGAATAATTCTTCAATTTATGGAAAATTTGGAGGATAAACTGAAACATCTGAGTGTTGAACAAGGTGAAGACTTAAGTGACGTAATTAGAATGTTTTCCAGATTTTTTCAGATTGTGCTTAGACGTACTGATCTGACCAAGCATGAAATCAAGATTCAAGAAGATGGAAAACCTTTCAAGCAAAAGAGCCTATCGCTTATCACCGTATCATCGAGATGATTTGAAGAAGAAGTTGAGTATTTGCTGCAACATGATTAGCAGAACCCAGTTCAAGTCACTTCAGTTCTCCATGGTGTGTTAGTGAAGAAACCAGATGGTTCATTTAGGATGTGTACTGATTATAGGAAGCTGAATTCTATCAGTGTGGCTGATAATTATCTTTTGCCTCTTATAGATCAGTTACTTGATAATATTGGGCAAGCCAAGTTTGTTTCCAAGATAGACTTGTTGAAAGGATATTCATCAAATTCCCTTAGATGAGAATGCAAAGCTGCTATCAGCTTTTATTACTCCTTTTGGACTATATCAGTATACTGTTCTGCCGTTGGTCTGATGAATGCACCCGCAACATTTCAACGAGTGATGGATCAACTGTTAGGATCAATAGAAGGAGTAGGTGTATACCTAGATGACATCGTGATTTACTCTACAACGTGGGAAGAACATCTGAAGATTCTGAAGAAAGTTTTCAAGAAACTACAAGAAGCAGGATTAACAGTCAACTTAGAGAAGAGTGAGTTTGGAAAGGCAACTGTACAGTATCTTGGGTTTGAAGTTGGGAAAGGCCTTCTTGCTCCAGTAAATGCTAATGTAAAAGGTATCCGTAAGGCTACCCACCTACTACCAGGAAACAGCTACAGAGATTTTTGGGGATGGCTGGTTTCTATCGTCGTTTTTGCCCAATTTCTCAGCCGTAGTAGCTCCCTTGACAGACTTGACTAGTCCCCAAAGCTAGTTTATTTGGACTCCAGAGTGTCAAGAATCCTTTGAGAAGGTAAAAGCCATTTTAACTTCAAGCCAGTACTTCAAGCTCCAGACTTCGACAAGAAATTTGTGATACAAGTTGATGCGTCAGACTGTGGTGTTGGAGCTGTTCTACTTCAAGAAGATGAAATAATATCTACCATCCTGTATGCTTCATGTCTACAAAATTGAAAAAACATCAGAAAGTATATTCGACAATTGAGAAGGAAACTTTAGCCTTAATCACCGCATTGAAAAAATTTGAAGTGTATGTGAATAGACCTAGGAATGAAGAAATTGTAGTGTTTTCTGATCACAACCACCCTGTCATTTATCCAGAAAATGAAAAAACCATAATCAAAGACTGACCAGGTGGTCTTTTGGGCCTGCAACAGTATAACTTAAGAGTGCAGCACATAAGTGGCAAAACAATGTAGTTGCTGATTATTTATCTCGTTGCGAATCGTTGGATTCAACACCGTGATAAAAAAATCTTCTGGGGGAGGTATATTATATATTGCTACTTTCAAAATGCATTTTTTCCCTCTTTGAAATGTCTTGTAGATTGTGTAACATTTTTTCAGATTCCTAGATAGCTTAGAATATGATGTTTTAAAATGTGTGTTCAGATTTCGCATTAACGTCTTGTAAAAGTAATATATATAACGTAAAGAGAGAGATCCTTGTCTTTTCAAAGCTGCAAATGTTTAACTTTTATGTCAGCACTTTGAAATTAGAGTCTGCGAGATCCGTTTGCGTCCCTGCTCTGTCAGCACGTTTGATAATAAGCTCGACTCTTTTTACGTGGTCATCAAAAACATGTCAATCTTAATTATCGTTTACCCTCCGTTTCAATCGGGTACGTATCTGTTGAGCAGTCTTGTCTTGTACGCGTATATCTTTGTCAAGTCCCACGTGGATGTTGCACATTGTTGTGTGTAAGATTGCGTCAGATTTCAGAACTTTCGAGAAGCTTTCGTGCCTAGAACGTTTTGAGACATCTGCTCTGTCATTTCCATAAAGGAAGAGATTTTCATTCGATCTTAAGACCTCGAGGCAGTTAGATCTCCCTCTCTCTCTCTCGCTCTCTCTCTCTCTCACTCGACATCGAGATTAAATTAACGTAACGTAAATTTGGTCACTCATATTGTGAGAATTGTATATTTGATATTTCTTAGAATTTATTTAGTTTATTTAATTTCTTTCTTTTGTGGAATCTGAACAAACATTTCGTAACGGCGCCTTGTTTTTTGTGAAAGTGTAATTTACAAGAGAAGAAAAGAAGTTGGTATACCAAAAAAAGGTAAAGTGTGTTATATTTTTTATTAGTTGCAACTAATAATTGTTAGGAACAGTGAATAACTAATAATGGATAAGGAGTGTGTTTAACTAATAATTGATAGGAACTGTTGTCTGTTTAAGAAGGTTTGGTAAAAAAAACTGTTGGTTTACAGTGTTATGAAAAAGTTTTACACTTTTACACATTGCTGATATTTTTTGTGTTTTGTGTCTGTTCCATTGTTTGTGCACTTATTCATTTTCTTATTGAAGTGTGTCTTTTTGTTTTTATATTTTCATTTGCATTCACAATTTAAATTGACTTAGTTATTTTCATTGCTTTATCATTGCACATTTAATTAAATTTAACACTTGTGAATTTATTTGCATTTACTTAGAATTCTTTTCAAGTTTTATTGTTGTTTAGCACTTGTGAATTAATTTCAAATTTTCAGTTATTGCCTAACACTTTTGAATTTTGATTGAATTAATTTTCTTGAATTTTGTGATAAATTAATTTTGATTTAATTTTACTTAATTTGATTCAAGAATTAATTAAACTTTACTTTGTTTTCAAGTAACAGTAACTTTCCCTGATATTGTGAATTTCACTTATAAATTTTTGAATTTAATAATAATAAATTTTTGTATTTAAATTTTTATAAGTGTTTTCTTTATCTTACACCAGTATAAATATATATAATTATGACTATATTTATGATAGGTAGAGACATAGAGTGGGTAATTGATTTGCTTTCCTTCAATTTAATTGAAGTGACTTAGAACCAGGAAAGTACTTAGACTTCTGAAATCAGGGAAATACTTAGAGTTTGAAAGTTGTTGAAGGAGTGATGCCCTTGATTAATTTAATTACTTACAAGATTACCTCACACCTGTTTTGATGAACTTAGTCTGATTTTCTGCAATACTGGTAAGTGTTAAGGGATCACTGTTGCCTTTAGAGTATTCAGTCGTTTAAATGTGTTATGAGGGTTCAGGTGTCTGGCTTTTGGTGAGGTAATAGTTTGATGCCATGGTAACCAGATACTTGGCACTTCGTAACATTGTTTAATGTGCCCAGAGAACCCGGGAAAGCAGATTTCATTATCACTCTAGAATATACTGGTGGTGTTAGGAATGTATTTTGTTAGGAGAGTGACCATATAATTTTGTTTTTGCATTTATTGTATTGAATTGTAAATTGATAACTTAGAGGAAAATGGCTCAGTTCAATGTTCAGGAATTTTTAGCAGCTTCCTTCCGTCCAAGTTTTTATCTGAAACCACTCTGTCTAGAGCACAGTGGAGCGCTTTAGCAGAGGCATGTGGTGGTTATGTGTCTACTAGTATGGTAAAGGCACAAATAGATGTAATGCTATGGAATCATGATAAACTCTGGTAGAATAACTGATGAAGATGAGTTAGAATTGGCTCAAGAGTTGTTGAATGTAGCACGTGCTGATCTCATAAATAAGCAAGCAGAAAAGAAAGAGAAAAGTGATGCAGAGTTAGAGCTTAGACGCATTGAAGCAGAAGAGAATTTGATTAAGCTAAAAATGCTGCTGAAAGAGAGAGAATGCAAGCTGAAAGAGAGAGAATGCGAAGCTGAAAGAGAAACAATAGACATAAAAACAAGAAAGAAGAGAAAGAGAAAAAGAAAAAGCAGCAGAAGAGTAAAGAGAAGAATAAAAGAGAGAAATCGCAAGACATGAAAGGAAATGGAATTATAGAAAAGCTAGATCCACATTACCTGTAACACCGTCTAACCCTAACCAAGGTAATCAAGACCCTATATTTGATGTAGTGAGAGTACAGAAGTTAATCCCTAAGTTTACTGAAGAAGCTCCAGATGAGTTTTTTTGATCACTTGAGAAAGTGGCTTCAGGTATGGGATGGCCAGAGGATAAATGGTCAGTTTTGCTACAAAGTGTCTTGATTGGTAAAGGGAGAAGTGCTTATCTAGCCTTAACAGCTTGTCTTGATTGGTAAAGGGAGAAGTGCTTATCTAGCCTTAACAGCTGATCAGTGTAAAGACTACAAAGTACTTAAACACAGTGTGCTACAAGTTTACCAGATGACCCCAGAGTACTACAATGAGAGATTCAGAAATTTAAGAAAAGATGAGAAGGGAACCTTCTTAGATTATGCTTACAAAAGTGAGAAGGTGTTTCAAACGTTGGGTAGAAGCTGCTAAAGTTAAAACTTTTGATGAGTTAGAAGAGTTACTTGTTCTTGAACAGTATCTTAAGGGATTCCTGAACATATAAGAGCTTATTTAAGAGAGAGAGAATTGAAGAAACTTGACAAAGCCGCTACACTTAGTGAAGATTACAATATAATCAGTAGCAAACGTAATTACAATGTCAAGTACCAGAGTCAACAACGCCCAGGTTTTAAGTCTTATCCAAATAACAGGAACAAATTTAATGGGAAACCTTCAAGTGATACTACTAAGAGTACACAAGGAAATACAGCTCAGCAAATTAATGTGAAATCCTCATCCAGTTTTTCAAGACAGTTACAGAAACCTAATGTTGTCTGTTTCAAGTGTGGAAGAGTAGGACACTACAGTCAAGAGTGTTACCGGAATCAACAGCAGTCCAAAACCAGTTAGTCAAGTTGTGAAACAAACTACGAAGAGCAGTGTGGGAAAGAATCAGACTCCAGAGAAGAATGAACTAAACAAGCTGAATGTTTAGCAACCAGTGGAAATGTTCCTCAAGCAGTGAGTTGGTTTAAGCAGTGTGGAGGCTTTTAAGCCATATATCTATGAGGGTATGCTGTCAACTCAAGAAGGAAGTATGCAGGTACCAGTCAAGATATTACGTGATACAGGGAGTAACCATAGTGTGGTAGTAACGTGGTTCTCACCCTCAGTTGGAGAAGAGTCCTCACAGGAGATTCAGTTATTTTGAAGGGTATAGGAGGAGAGGAAGTAACTCCTATATGCCGCTTACACCTGTCATGTGAATTGGTGACAGGGAATGTTGATTTTGCTGTAAAGGACTCACTAGCTGTGGAAGGTATACATGTTCTGTTGGGGAATGAAGTTGGCGGTGTGTCCATTTATTCCTTGTCCTGTAGTGACAGACAAACAATTGAGGATTAGTCCTACAGAAGAGTTGGAGAGAATAACCCACCACCTGTTTCCTAGTTGTGTAACTACCAGAAGTATGAAGAGACTACGACTGTAAGTGAAGAAACTGAGAATTTACACACCCAAGAAGGATCAAGTGCAGGATCTTTGTGCTTAGAAGAATTATTCCAGGGAAGTGAAGTTTCCCATAGTGCTGACCAGCAAGAGATTTCCCAAGATGAAGAAGAAGACGACGACGAAGAAGAAGAACCTGATGTTCCTGAAAGAGACTCCGAGTAGTCAAAGTGTTGCTGAATGAACAGTAGTGAAACTACAGTAGCTGAGTTAGCAGATATTGAGAATTCAACCCTGAAGTTGGTCAAGTGACAAGAGAAGAAGCTGATGGACTTGCAGAAGAAGGATGCATCGTTACAAATGATTTGTTCTTCAGAGTTGTTGATCGAGAAGAGATGCAACAAACTCCTACCTGTTTACTATCTGAAGGAAGGTTTTACTGATGAGGAAGTATAGACCTACAGATATACCAGGAGATGCTGTAATGGGGCGAATATCATCAAATTTGATTCCATATCCATTGAGAAAGCAAGTGATTGCAGTAGCTCATGAGTCTGGACATATGGGAATCAGGAAGACTGTGGAGAAGATCATGAAATTTTTTCTGGCCTGGACTTCACAGAGATGTTAGCAGGTTTTGTCGTGAGTGTCATACCTGCCAGATAGCTGGAAAACCGAATGAAACCATCAAGAAAGCCCCCCTACAACCTATAGAAGTTTAGAAGAGAACCCTTTAGCAAAGTGATATAGACATGGTTGGACCATTTGCCGAAGACAACGAAAGGAAATGAGTATTTTTTGACATTAATGATCCAGTGACAAGGTATCCAGAAGCAATCCACCCTGTTAGAAACATATCTGCCAAGATAGTTGCTGAGAAACTTGAGGAGGTTTTTCTCAAAGTTTGGTATACCAGAAATAGTACAAAGTGACAGAGGAACAAACTTTACTTCAAAGTTATTCCAGGATGTGATGAATTTGTTAGGAGTGAAACAACAGTTATCAAACCGCTTATCATCCAGAAACTCAAGGTGCCTTGGAAAGGTTCCACCAGACATTGAAAAGTATGCTGACAAAGTATTGTTCTGAGTCAGGTAGAGAATGGGATGTTGGTTCACCATTAATGTTGTTTGAAGTTAGGAATGCTTATCAAGAAAGTATGGGATGTTCACCTAATGAGATGATTTTTGGAAGAGAAGTGAGAGGACCGTTGAAGATTCTGCAGAAATTGGGAAGAAAATCAAGAGGAAAGCCAAGCAGAGTATGTGAAGAACTTAAGGAAGAGGTTGAAAGAGATTAGAAAATTCTCTTTAGAAAACTTGAAAATGATCAAGAGAAAATGAAAAGGAGATTTGATGCTAAAGAACTAAGCTAAGAAGTTTTAGTGTTGGTCAACAAGTGTTAGTGTTCTTACCTGTCAAGAGATTTTTTCCCCTCACTCAATAAATTTCAAGTTCCTTACAAGATAATTCAGAAGTTAAGTGATAGAACTATGTGATTGATACACCAGAAAGAAGAAGAAAACAAAGGAAGATACTGTGAACCTCTTGAAACCTTATTTTTCTCAGAAACTAAAACTGAAACTGTGTCAGTAAACCCAGACAACTTTATCTAGAGACGATGA
The DNA here is from genome assembly GCF_015104395.2 of Macrobrachium nipponense. NCBI lineage: Eukaryota > Metazoa > Arthropoda > Malacostraca > Decapoda > Palaemonidae > Macrobrachium > Macrobrachium nipponense. The sequence goes on along the minus strand of NC_087215.1, from coordinate 30,293,197 downwards.
TGGCTCGAATTGGGAGCTGCAAGCAAGATGAATAATTCTTCAATTTTGGAAAATTTGGAGGATAAACTGAAACATCTGAGTGTTGAACAAGGTGAAGACTTAAGTGACGTAATTAGAAGTTTTCCAGAATTTTTTCAGATGTGGCCTAGACGTACTGATCTGACCAAGCATGAAATCAAGATTCAAGAAGATGGAAAACCTTTCAAGCAAAGAGCCTATCGCTTATCACCGTATCATCGAGATGTTTTGAAGAAAGAAGTTGAGTATTTGCTGCAACATGGATTAGCAGAACCCAGTTCAAGTCACTTCAGTTCTCCAGTGTGTTAGTGAAGAAACCAGATGGTTCATTTAGGATGTGTACTGATTATAGGAAGCTGAATTCTATCAGTGTGGCTGATAATTATCCTTTGCCTCTTATAGATCAGTTACCTTGATAATATTGGGCAAGCCAAGTTTGTTTCCAAGATAGACTTGTTGAAAGGATATTATCAAACCCTTCCCTTAGATGAGAATGCGAAGCTGCTATCAGCTTTTATTACTCCTTTTGGACTATATCAGTATACTGTTCTGCCGTTTGGTCTGATGAATGCACCCGCAACATTTCAACGAGTGATGGATCAACTGTTAGGATCAATAGAAGGAGTAGGTGTATACCTAGATGACATCGTGATTTACTCTACAACGTGGGAAAGAACATCTGAAGATTCTGAAGAAAGTTTTCAAGAAACTACAAGAAGCAGGATTAACAGTCAACTTAGAGAAGAGTGAGTTTGGAAAGGCAACTGTACAGTATCTTGGGTTTGAAGTTGGGAAAGGCCTTCTTGCTCCAGTAAATGCTAATGTAAAAGGTATCCGTAAGGCTACCCCACCTGACTACCAGGAAACAGCTACAGAGATTTTTGGGGATGGCTGGTTTCTATCGTCGTTTTGCCCAAATTTCTCAGCCGTAGTAGCTCCCTTGACAGACTTGACTAGTCCCAAAGCTAAGTTTATTTGGACTCCAGAGTGTCAAGAATCCTTTGAGAAGGTAAAAGCCATTTAACTTCAAGCCACCAGTACTTCAAGCTCCAGACTTCGACAAGAAATTTGTGATACAAGTTGATGCGTCAGACTGTGGTGTTTTGGAGCTGTTCTACTTCAAGAAGATGAAAATAATATCTACCATCCTGTATGCTTCATGTCTACAAAATTGAAAAACATCAGAAAGTATATTCGACAATTGAGAAGGAAACTTTAGCCTTAATCACCGCATTGAAAAAATTTGAAGTGTATGTGAATAGACTAGGAATGAAGAAATTGTAGTGTTTCTGATCACAATCCACTGTCATTTATCCAGAAAATGAAAAAACCATCAATCAAAGACTGACCAGGTGGTCTTTGTGCCTGCAACAGTATAAACTTAAGAGTGCAGCACATAAGTGGCAAAAACAATGTAGTTGCTGATTATTTATCTCGTTGCGAATCGTTGGATTCAACACCGTGATCAAAAATCTTCTGGGGGGAGGTATATTATATATTGCTACTTTCAAAATGCATGTTTTCCCCTCTTTGAAATGTCTTGTAGATTGTGTAACATTTTTTCAGATTCCTAGATAGCTTAGAATAGGATGTTTTAAAATGTGTGTTTCAGATTTCGCATTAACGTCTTGTAAAAGAATATATATATACGTAAAGAGAGAGATCCTTGTCTTTTCAAAGCTGCAAATGTTTAACTTTTATGTCAGCACTTTGAAATTAGAGTCTGCGAGATCCGTTTGCGTCCCTGCTCTGTCAGCGCGTTTGATAATGAGCTCGACTCTTTTTACGTGGTCATCAAAAACATGTCAATCTTAATTATCGTTTACCCTCCGTTTCAATCGGGTACGTATCTGTTGAGCAGTCTTGTCTTGTACGCGTATATCTTTGTCAAGTCCCACGTGGATGTTGCACATTGTGTGTGTAAGATTGCGTCAGATTTCAGAACTTTCGAGAAGCTTTCGTGCCTAGAACGTTTTGAGACATCTGCTCTGTCATTTCCATAAAGGAAGAGATTTTCATTCGATCTTAAGACCTCGAGGCAGTTAGATCTCCCTCTCTCTCTCGCTCTCTCTCTCTCTCACTCGACATAGAGATTAAATTAACGTAACGTAAATTTGGTCACTCATATTGTGAGAATTGTATATTTGATAGTTCTTAGAATTTATGTTTAGTTTATTTAATTTCTTTTGTGGCAATCTGAACAAACATTTCGTAACGGCGCCTTGTTTTTTGTGAAAGTGTAATTTACAAGAGAAGAAAAGAAAGTTGGTATACAAAAAAGGTAAAGTGTTATATTTTTATTAGTTGCAACTAATAATTGTTAGGAACAGTGAATAACTAATAATGGATAAGAAGTGTGTTTAACTAATAATTGATAGGAACTGTTGTCTGTTAAGAAGGTTTTATAAACTGTTGGTTACAGTGTTATGAAAAAGATTTACACTTTTACACATTGCTGATATTTTTTGTGTTTGTGTCTGTTCCATTGTTTGTGCACTTATTCATTTTCTTATTGAAGTGTGTCTTTTTGTTTTATATTTTCATTTGCATTCACAATTTAATTGACTTAGTTATTTTCATGCTTTATCATTGCACTTTAATTAAATTTAACACTTGTGAATTTATTTGCATTTACTTAGAATTCTTTTCAAGTTTTATTGTTGTTTAGCACTTGTGAATTAATTTCAAATTTTCAGTTATTGCCTAACACTTTTGAATTTTGATTGAATTAATTTCTTGAATTTTGTGATAAATTAATTTTGATTTAATTTTACTTAATTTGATTCAAGAATTAATTAAACTTTGACTTTGGTTTTCAAGTAACAGTAATTTTCCCTGATATTGAATTTCACTTATAAATTTTGAATTTAATAATAAATTTTTGTATTAAAATTTTTATAAGTGTTTTCTTTATCTTACACCAGTATAAATATATAAATTATGACTATATTTATGATAGGTAGAGACATAGAGTGGTAATTGATTTGCTTTCCTTCAATTTAATTGAAGTGACTTAGAACCAGGAAAGTACTTAGACTTCTGAAATCAGGGAAATACTTAGAGTTTGAAAGTTGTTGAAGGAGTGATGCCCTTTGATTAATTTAATTACTTACAAGATTACCTCACACCTGTTTTTGATGAACTTAGTCTGATTTTCTGCAATACTGGTAAGTGTTAAGGGATCACTGTTGCCTTTAGAGTATTCAGTCGTTTAAATGTGTTATGAGGGTTCAGGTGTCTGGCTTTTGGTGAGGTAATATTTGATGCATGGTAACCAGATACTTGGCACTTCGTAACAATATATATATATATATATATATATATATATATATATAATATATATATATATATATATTTGCATAACTGAGTCATGAGAGTTTTGGAACGTGATAAATGCATAAATTAAGGTATAAGGTGGGGAAAGAGATGACAACGGAAGTTTTTATTAAAAGATCTTTCGACTAAACGTCCCTTTACTTAGCAGACAAACTGACTTACATGAGAAACTGAGAGTACAGGAAAGGTCGTATAGTGACAGACAGGGATTATAAGGAGATTAGTACATAGAATCCAATACACCTGGAGAATGAGTAACCTTTCCAAACAAGCATAAGCATGGGTACAATTTAAGAACAAAAAGATTAAGTCCAACTGTTCAGACCCAGGGACAAGACAATTAAAGGATTATACAGGACGCAGCTGACCACATTCAGATCTTTGGTAAACAAAAACTTATTCGTAAAACATATTAAACATACATATACAAAGAAAATCTCTCAAAGTAACTGATTTGTAATCAAGTCTGTAATTATATTTTTGAGGTCATTCTTAAACATGTTATTAAATACGAAGGGGTCTAAATGAAACAGACCACGACTAAGTTGTACTATGACAGATTCTGAAAGATTTCGTGATAAGACATCTTTTGATCTTGCAATTAGTGAACTACCAATCCAATTTATCTGGTGGTTGTTTTCACTTAAATGAATGAATATTGCATTAGATGTTTGCTCAGTTTGACAGAATATTTATGCTGTTTTAATCTTACTTCTAAGCCTTTGCTCGACTGTCCAAGATGAAAGGAGGGGCAGTCCATACATAGAATTTTATATATTATGTTGTTGCTTTCCCTGCGACCATTTTTTATTAACATTCCTTTTAGTGTGTTATTGTAGGAAAAAAACAAGGTTGACATTAAAGGCTTTTTAGCAAATGATTTAATGGTTTCAAATCCGTTAAAATAAGGCAAACTGAGAATGTTCTTAGAACTTTCTTTCTCCGTGTTACTTACACTATAAAACTTTTTGTGGGATTTATTGTCGCAAATATCTAATATATATGAAGGATAACATAAATCCTTTCCTATTTTTCTTATGTATTCAATTTCTTGATCCAAATATTAGGACTGACAATGTGCAATGCTTGTAAAAACATAGAAGAAAAAACATAGTAGAAAAAAATGTTTTCTTCTGTTTTTACAAGCATTGAGCATTGTCAGTCCCCAAATTTGTTATTTGTAGGTTTTCTGATTATTTTAAACTTTGTAGCTAGAACTTACAACTGACTTGGCAGCTGTAACCTCCAAAAATGAGATGATACCATTGTTTTCTTTGTCAACCGTAAAAGTTATGGCTGGAACTAAATTATTGAGGTCTTAAAATCTTCTGAATTTTAATAGAAGTTTTCAGTACCGCAAATACATCGTCAAGATATCTAACCCAGAAAATGATATCTACCATAACTGAATTAGCTATTCTTTAGACTAATAAAATTCCATGGAAAAATATTTGATAATACTAGGGACATGCAATAACCCATCTGCATTCCAAATTTTTTTTAGTAAAATTTTCCCATTAAAAATAAAACAAGTGTCAACCACGCACAGTGTGATATGACTGAGATACGACATATTTATTTAGTTCGCTATTTAAAAATTCTCTGACGTAGTTGACAAGTACACAAGTGAACAGACTTTTAACATCAAAGCTTACCATTATTCCATCATCTTTTGGAGTTTTCCTGATTACTCTGTTTACAATATCTAAATTTTTTTCAACATGAGAATCAGATATTGTATACTATATATATATATATATATATATATATATATAGTGCGTGTGCGTCCGGATTATACAGAAGGTTTTAAAGACCGGGATATTTCATCCAGCATCGTTTATCTTACTTTTTGTCACGCAAATAGTATATCCTAATCCTAACGAATAATTCTACTAAGAACGAGCATAAAGAATAGGATGGCCCTTTTGCCAGTTACCTGACCTCAGGTCCCTTTTGTATTGATAACGGAGATAGGGGAAAAACAGGTCTCCCTCCAGTAGGACTTCTTCTGAGATGAGGTTGGCCTTGTCACCTTCCCCTTAGTAGATGACCTTCCCCAGGCGGACTCTGGTAGAATGTTTCTTCTTCTTGACCGCCTAAATAATACCTCTTTCCTCTCTCCCTCACTCCACCCTAAAACCCATCTCTCCGTCCTGTTCGTATAAAAGGACCCGAAACTCGGCTCCTTAACATCATTCGTCTGAGGTTTCCAGCACCATGAAGTCAGTAAGTGACAGGACAGATATTCCGGAATCTGCTGCATTCCTGCACCTGATTCTTAAAGAACCATTATTCTCGGAACTTAAAAATGACTATTCTTCAGAATTGCTGTGTCATGTCCTCAGAGTTGATGGGACTCAAGGGTCATATTTCTACGATCCAAAAATAACATTTCTTAGGATTTCCAAGATCTAAGGGAAAGTTTATTTGAACTGATTTCCTTCTAATCTTTTAAAGAAGAAGAGACTATAGTTTCGAGGAATGAGATTTTGTCAGTTAATCTGCTTTAATTAACCCGTTGATTTTAAGTTAAAGGTAAATGGGCAAAAATTACTATAGTTTTTTACTTGATAATTTCCCAAATGAAGTCAAAAGGTCTGATCATTCGATGATGTTTTGTTAACAAACACGCATCGACTGAATCGTTATCACATTCATGCCCCGGCGTCGATATGAAAAGGGGTAATTTTTTAGCAGCGATTCAGAAAGGATGACGCCAGACATATGTTTTCATTCTCTTCTTCTTTTCCACAGGCGATCGTCGTCTTCCTGGGCCTGGTGGCCGTGTCCCTGGCCTCTCCCCAAATCCAGGACCGCGTCGTGGCCCTCCTGCGGGACGACAGAGTCGACCAGGGCGACGGCAACTTCAACTACGCCTTTGCCGCCGACAACGGCCTCGAGATGGAGGTGTCCGGCGCCCCAGGGGCCGAAGGTGCCGTCAGCATGAGAGGATATTATGTGTGAGTCGCTTCTCGAAGGAGGATCTCAAACGTCTCCTCTGCTTTCAATTATATCCTTCTCGGCTTCAGCCAATTTCCTCTCACGAAAAAAAAAACATTAAAAATAGAAAGATCCTCTCATTGAAAACATCTGGATCTAGAAATGTCATCTGGAAGCGAAATCCAAAGGAATAATTAAAACTTGCATTTTTTTCTTTTTTTTTTTTTCCTTTCCAGACTGCCCCTGGAATCTGGAGGAGTCACCCGCGTTGAGTTCGTGGCCGACGGAGCTGGATTCCAGCCTTCCAGCGACATCCTGCCAACTCCTCACCCTCTCCCTGAACACGTCCGGGAACTGCTCAGCATTGCTGAGGAATTCCGCAGACAGGGAGTCCAGTTCCGCGACAAGGGAGTTCCTTTCGAGACAAGGACGACGCATCAACTAAACGTTACTTTCCAGGAATTCTAGTTGGAAGGAAGATCTTCCAGACTGTTATAAGGACCTCAACGTTTGATTATATCGAAAACACAACGAAGGTCCGACGAACAGTTAAATAGCGTGTATGAAATAAATGTAAAAGTATGCAAATATATCTCTTCTCCAGACTTCATGAAAGTATTTGTCTCATTACTCATGATCTCTTGAAAATTCCCTTCTTCCGTTTTCTCCTCTGCCTGAAGGAGGCCCTCAACTTCTCAGAGGAAGTATTTCTCCGCCTATCTCGTTACCTTCTACCTTGAATCTATAAGATTCTGAAACTCAATAAATGGTTTACTCAGTCTGGAAGCTCAGAGGAAAGAAGAAAAGACTGAACCACCATTAAGACTTGATTTATATCTTAATTAAAACCTTTTCATAACAAAATTTCAAATGAATATTGATCCAAAGGCTGTTTGCTTAAAACTACAGTATTAAGTAACCTTAAAGAATCAGCTTCTAAAACTTGAAGAATGAGTTTAAATTGTGTTTGAACAGCAAATGATGTTAGGAGAAGCCGGCTGACCTCCTGCCAATTGTCTTTACTGCTGAGTTACCTCCGCGATTTTGGTTTTCGTGATCGTCGACCTACCCGAAATAAAGAGCCCAACTTCTACCTTCCGCATTCATCATAATTCATGAGGTTGTGAAGTAAAGCCCTACTTCCTTTATATCCCCTGACCCCCATATGTGTCTCTTGTGGCATCCGGCAAAAAAAGTAGGAACAAACAAGCGAACTTCCAACACCGGTAGTTGAGCAAACTCGCCGGTATTTCTCGGGTAGCAAATTCCCGAGATGTATACTAGAATTGCACAAACCCCGTTTCCTCTCTCTCTCTCTCTCTCTCTCTCTCTCTCTTTGTTTTTGCCATGCCACTAGGTTAGGTTAGGAATTTCCAATTCAGCGCTGAATGACCTCATAGGTCCCTGCGCTTGGCTTTTGGCCTACATTCTATATTCCAATGCCAATTCCTCAACTCTCTCTTTCACTTTGGGCTGTTCCCCTCAAAGAACATTCAGTTACGATGAAGCTCGATAAGCAAATCCATTGGCCTTGACAGAGCGACCCATATTAAACGACGGCAAGATTTGCGTCAAAACGGACTTGGCAACATCCCGAGATGAGTCTTCGTAAAGAAACCCCCATGGCGTTTACCTTTTTTTAAATACACTAAGACAATCATCCTGGTAAGTAACCTCCATAATATTAGACTTAACGTCTTTCACTACAATGCTTCTTGTTCGTGTCTGCTATACCAGCTTCTCGGATTCGCTTCTTTATAATTCACTAACCGTATTTAGAAGTTAATAACAATTCACCACAGTCATTCTGGTCTAGAATGGAATGGAATACAAAGTTTAGGCGAAAGGCCAAGCACTGGGACCTATGAGGCCATTCAGCTCTAAAATAGAAATTGACAGGAAAAGGTGTGAAAGGTGTAGGAGGAGGAAAACCTCAAAGCAGTTGCACTGTGAAATAATTGTTGGGAGAGGTCAGAGAGTAAGATCGAGGAAAGATAATGTGAACGGGGGTACAGTAAAAGAATGCAAGGGGTTGCAGCTAGGGGGCCGAAGGGACGCTGCAAAGAACCTTTAGTAATGCCTACAGTGCACCCCGTGAGGTGCACTAGTGGCTTTAGCCCCCTACGGCGTTCTTGTCTAGAGCAACCGGTTTATTAAAAACCATTACTGAGAATTCATTTGTAGAATATGGTGCCTATGGACCAATAAGTTTTTTATTACCTGTATTTCACTTCATTCACTCATTCCTTCAGTAGTTTACAATTTCAATTTCCGCAACAACCGGAAACGATATCAATTCAAGAGATCCATTAGCACAAATACCATTTCATATGATACGTCCACAGAAAGAAGCGTTCCATATCTGACGGCTGTCACGTCATTCTAATCCTCCAAACGTCTTTGATTACGAAGTTCGACTACTTTGCTCATTTATCTCCTATTCGGTGTCAAATCCACAAACGCAATAGGCCAATAGTATTCGTGATAGTTACTATCCTAAATTGGAGTATGGGATTTTGGCATAAAGCCAATTATTGGGACCTACAGTCATTCAGCGCTATGATGACAATGAATGAAAATGGAAATATAAATAATTAATGGAAATTATATAAATAATGACCTTAATGGAAATCCTATAAATAATTACTTTAAAATAGATACCCTAATGATCGATGTTTAAAACGGCAAAATCGAGAAATTTGATTTCTAATTGGATTAAAAGTTGCCGTAAATAAGATAAAAATATCTATATAAAATTACAAGGCATTTTTATAGAATCCACAAGCCTTTAAAAAGAAAAACTCTAACAGGGCCAACATCGATGGTGTCTCCTAAAATTCCAGATATATTACCAGCTAGATGGAACATCCGCCTCTCATTGACATACCTGGTGCAGGTTACAATCCTCAACAACCAGTCCTGGGAATTATTCGTCTTTAAATTTGTTTCATGGATAGAACAGAATATACCATTTAAGGCTAAGACCAAGAACTGGGACCTATGAGGTCATTCAGCGCTGAAAGGGAAAGCAGAGTAGAAAGGTTTGGAAGGTGTAACAGGAGAGGAACAATTGACAGGAGAGGGAGCAAAGAAAGATATGAGGGAATACGAGCATAAGTACAGTAAAAGGAATGAAAGGGTTTGTAGCTAGTGGACGAAGGGGCGCTGCAAAGAGCCTTAAGTAATGCCTGCAGTGCACCGCATGAGGTGCACTGACGACACAACCAACCTAACGGGAGTTTCATTGATAGTTGTAAAAATAAATGGTCATTACCCAATACTAGTGACGTATTAGATTGAATGGAATATGAAATGTAGCCAAAAAGCAAAGCGCTGGGACCTACGAGGTTATTCAGAATCGGAATGACCTATTAAAGGGAAAACGTTAAATTAAACTATTAAAGTTGGTTTGGTAAAACGAAACTTTGTGTCTCAAAACATAGTAACGGCCAAATTTGTTTGCCAAACGACCTCCCTTCCCGCCTCGGCACCTCACCCACGCCCAAAGTACATCAGATTTTTTCAATTTTTTCTCCCCATTTTAGTTTTAAATTCTTTTCACCTACGTTAAATCCTATATTTAACTATGTACACATACCTTACCTTCATAAATTCGTGTTATCTGTTTTCAACTGCGTTAAATCCTATATTCAGCTACGTAGCTGAAGACCTTTGTCCATGGAAGTGTAACTGACAATCACATCAAATTTTCAAAGCAATATATGGAAGCAATTTCTTTGTACTGGCACCATGAAACAATTTTATATTTATTTTTACCTTCTAGTTACACATTGTTCTAAATTAGTAAAATTAATTTTTTTCCACTTTTTCTCTACTTTTGTTTTTTTTAAGTTTTTTTTTCTGCTCCCAATACATCTAATCGCGGTCTCGGTACTGTACATTTCTTCATTAGCATGGAGTCAAATTTCAACTCGTCGTCCCAAAAATCAGCTAGGCCATTTGAGTGGTCATAACACCCAAACCACCTTTCCACTATTAAGTGTTGAACAAATAGAATTTTCATCAATTCCATTGTGGAAGCTTACATTAATTTGCTTGCGTTTAAAATTTGATCTAGGCCTTATGCATGTGTATTTCACTTTATAGATAAAGCAGATTCCACATACTTTGTTTTCCCCTATAAACTCTCCAAGGAAATAGTCAAGAACTTACAATTATAGACCCATTATTTATCAAAAAAAAAATCATTATAATACACAGGCAAATGGTAGGTTTACGGATGCAGAATATCCTAGGGACCCAACTTACAGACCTATCAGGATTTTAATGAAAAGCACAAAAAAATAAGAATTAAATCAATAGAAGCCTACATCTATCTCGTCGACTTCTTGGATCCATAGAAAAATCAGCCTAGCACTGAAGGTTCGCCAATCCGCCCTGTGTCTGCGTGACATTTTCTTGTATTCTGGTTCCTCCTGCAAGTCGTGACCTGTAACAGGAAAAACAACGGCGGCAGAAAATGTCCTTGTGGTAATTACTCTGAAAATCCCTCAAAGAGCACGTTAACCGTTCTGGAAGTAGGTACGATATCTTATACTTTAAGGATAAACAACCATGAGTTACTTTTCTCCAATCAATTACTAAAAGAACTTGTGACCATTTGGATTAAGATTACCTCTGAGATTTCATACCATAATTATGCATTAAGGCTGTGTAACACATTTTAAAATGCTACTCTGCTTCAGACGCCATTTAAAGTTGAAAATGTTCACTCGCGTAGATTTGATTTTATTTGATTTGATTTATATAGATTTTTGGCATTATGCCAAGCACTGGGGCAACTAAGGCATTCAGCGCTGAAACGGAGAATGACATTAAAAGGTTTGAGAGGTGTTACAGGAGGAAAACTATTGCCTTGATTATCGATAAAATCCGCTCTCACTGCTTGTGTTCATGAGCAGTTCCACAACGTGCTGTTCAAGGAAGCATCACAGTTCCAGCTATGTTGTGACCAGCCCCACAAAGCAGTGCCGAGTTAAAGATAGAAATTAGGCCAAAAGCCAAGCACTGGGTCCTATGAGGTCATTCAGCGCTGAGAGTAAAAGGTTTGAAAGGTGTAGCAGGAGGAAAGCCTCGCAGTTACACTATGAATCCAAGTCAAATGTTAGGATTAGGAGCGAGAGGAAAGGAAGATTAAGAGAACATGAAAGGAGGTACAATAAAAGGAACGAAAGGGGTTGCAGCTAGGGGTCGAAGGCACGCTGCAAAGAACCTTAAGTAATGCCTACGAGGTCCACTGACGACACTACCTCCTTACGGGGAAAGAGCAGCGCTGTCCTTATTCAAGATTAGTATGAATGTCTCAATGCCTGGTGATCATGAAAAGCTCCTTAATCATTGTGCCGATAGTACCATATACTCACTGTCTGTGGTGACGGATGGCCTATCCCGCATCTGACAAGGATCACGGAAAATAAATTCATTGCCCACGTTCATGGCCGACATCACAGAACTATGGCCAGTAATCGTGGGTGACATCAAACTACTGCCAGTGTTCGTAATATCACAAACTCATCACCCGTATTCCAGAGTAACTTTGAAACTCATTGTTTGAGCATGAGTATCAAATTTATTGCTGATGTCCATAGAGTAACACTCATTTAGGTCGCGTAAAACTCATGCATTGTGTTCATAGAGTAACAAACAATGGTTACAAATAGCATCATAAATACACTGCTTATGCTATGAGTAACCTAATAGTATCAAAACTAACCAATATCTTGACAAAATTTACTAGCCCCAACTCAGAATAAACAGATATTCCAATAAATCTGTGCAAAAAATATCCACGCCCTAAAATTTCCAAAATTTCAACAAATAATTGCTTTCGTGCCGTCTTTTAACAGGAACTGAAAGTTCCTACCTATGAGTTACTGACAAACTTCATACAACTAATTCCATCTGATAACAGCATAAATCCAAACATTGCTTTGACTGTCTGGGGAAAATTTGTTAACGTTTTGATTTAGAGTTTATTAGCTATTGGGTAAGTAAGCCTTATTATCGTAAATCTTGACTTGTACATTTAGGGAGCTTCTAATAACCAGAAATACTCTGTTGCAAGAAAGGAAACACCAAGTTCGAATCCCCTGAAAATTCTATGAAGTCTAACGCCAACTTTAAAGTTGAAAAATTAAATTCGGACAAAACATTAATGAGTATTGTACAAAACTTACCTAACCACAAACTATCCATCATAAGGAAGATAAAATTCTAAGATAAAAACTACCAAGACGCCAGACTTTTACATAAATTATTTTAATGTCGAATATTATCGTTTGATGACAACCATTCTTAATTTCCTCAAACCTTAGGAAGCTTCTACAAACTTAACAGGGTGGGAGGTAGCCAAACACAGTAAAACACCTAATACCTATCAACTTGCAAGAAAACTAAGCAATGGATGAAGTCTGTACTTGCAACTTGAAAGTTTGGCGCTCAAAACCACCCAAGAATCTGCATAGTAGGTCATACGACATACTATGCAGAACATGGGGGCTCCCCCACCTCTCCAGGGGCGCCGCCCCTAAAGGGGTGGAGGATAAAGCTACGTTGTTCAACAGTATATGATATACAAATTTTAAAAAATAACAATAAAAACATATCTACTATAAATTGAAAAAGTAAATTAAAAATTAAAAAGCAAACTTATGACAAAGTAAATTTATTACAAAAATTTAAAAGTATTTTATGACAAACTAAGTAAATTTATAAATATTTAAACACTAAATTTTACGAACATTTAAAAACTAAATTTACGACAAATTAAAGAAGTAATGACGAAATTAAAAATATGAAATTTATGAAAAATTAAAAATTTTAAAACCTTTGCGCAAAAAAAAAAAAAAAAAAACTAGCATACCTGTTGCTAGAGAGTAGCTTTATCATGCGTGAACATTAGCATTTTAATAAACTCCCGAGTAACTCGCACCCAAATCCACCTGGAAAAGACGAAGCTTTAGAGCTGTGCATCAACATAACTAAATCTAGTCAATTTTGGGCGTTGACTCATAAGATTGTGGGTCAGCGCCCACGGAAACAGTTATAATGACTGCCAAAGATTTGCATGAGGCTAAACACGGAGGAAGATTAGAAAATCAACAGAACAAAATTATATACAATATTAGCAATAAAATAGTAAAAGTCCCAGTGTTACCTTGCAGAAGCCCCGAAGGAAATATGAAGTCCCAACTGCAGGTAGTCTAGTCGCGTTTTTTTTTTTTTTTTTTTTCCGTAGAAACTTCACAACATGGACAATTACGATACGATAAATTGAAGAGGAATTAACATACGCCATTGCCGAGAGAAACAGGATTACTTACCAAATTTCACCTAAAAACGCCTACCGCTCAGAACGTCGACACAGTCGAAGAAGTCCGCAGGCCGCACAAATGAGAGGTTCAAAAGTCAAAACTTCAGTCCGAACTCGAACGATGTTGTCGTTTGCCAAGGACTCTAAAGTCTTAGCAGTCTCTTGCTTTTAGGAACATGACCGAGAGCGATCTATGGATATCCTTGAAATCGCTCATTTTGTAAGTATGATTTTGATTTCATACTTCCTTCTTTTACTTGCCTTCCGTGGAAGTTTAAAATACAGCGCGTGATGAATAGATTTTCTGAACGTAACTCGTAATTTCTCTCAGGGATCACGAAATGATCTGTAACATAAGCAAGTGGCATATTTCTTTTCGTCGCTTTGATGAAATACTTTCAAATCGTGTTTACATATTCGTTATATAACCATATATAAGGAATTATTTTATATACAAACAAACACCCATATAAATATATATATATATATATATATATATATATATATATCATATATATATATAAGTATATATATATATATATATATATATATTTATATAATATTTATATATATACTATATACTATATAAACGTGTGTATGAGTACTACCGTATAATTGGATACACTGTATAAAACTGGGTACACTAGGATATGATTTGCAACCAAGTAAAAAGAATATTACTATAATTAACCGTATTCTACAATTGCATTACTGCAGTGAAACTGATGCCTGAGTTTTTATGCTGGAGATTTATAGTAATTTTTTTATTAAATATAATCCAGGCTGCTATTTGTGGGGTCAACAGCCTCCTTTGAGTGAACATTGAAAATCCTCGTTTTGGGCATTTGTTTAAAATATCAAGTCTTCCAATTTTTCGTTTCCTTTTTTTTCGCGAGTAAACATTTCATTCTGCGATATATATATATATATATATATATATATATATATATATATATATATATATATATATATATGTGTGTGTGTGTGTGTGTGTGTGTGTGTGTGTGTGTGTATTCTCTAAGTAGTTGACTTCCTTTTTGTGCTCGAACATAGAAGACAGAATCATTTTACAACAAAGAGAACGAAGCAAAACATATTTTGCAATGACAGAAATGAGAATGAAATGGTTGGATTATATCATTCTCCCAATGACCTAACTTCAGGTTCCTTTTGTATTGATAACGGAGATAAGGGAAAAAACAGGTCTTTCTCCAGTCAAACGTCTACTGCGATGAGGTTGGCCTTGTCACCTGTTCCTTAGTAGATGACCTTCCCGAAGCGGGCTCTGGTAGAAGAATGTTGCTTCTTGATCACCTAAATAGTACGTACCCCTTTCCTCTTTCTCCTTCCTACATTCCCCTCACTCCACCCCTAAATCCCTCTCTCCATCCTACCGCTCCCGATGGGCGTATAAAAGGACCCGAAACTCGGCTTCTTAACATCATTCGTCTGAGGTTTCCAGCACCATGAAGTCAGTAAGTGACAAGAAAGACATTCCAGCATCTGCAGAACTTCTGTAGCTCGGTTTTCAAGAACCATATCCTTAGAACTTCTAAAACGTCACTTTCTTAAGATTTCTTTAGTGTACTCTGTAGTACATAAGGTCATGTTCTGAGGACTCAGATGGTCATATTCCTAGGATTCAAAAGGATCTATTCTTAGGATTGGGAAGGCTATATTTATAAAGTTCGCTGGGCAACTGACAGGCATTATCGAGCCGCCAAAATTTAAAGGAAAAGTTAGCCTACATTATTTCCTTTTGATCATTTACAAGACAAGAGACAACTGTGTCTGAGAACGAGATTTTATCAATCAATTTTCTTGATTAATTCATCCTAAATTAAAGGTTTCCGTTGACAAGCATCATCTGTTTGAAATCTTCAACCAGTGATTTATCATTTACGTTCACAGGCGTCACAATTGAAAAGGATGGTTATTCAAGGTGATTCATAAAGTGATATCTGAAGTCTTTTAATGCATTCATTCCCTTCTTCTTCTTCTTCTTCTTCCTTCTCGTCTCAGGCGATCGTCGTCTTCCTGGGCCTGGTGGCCGTGTCCTTGGCCTCTCCCCAGACCCAGGACCGTGTCGTGGCCCTCCTGCGGGACGACAGAGTCGACCAGGGCGACGGCAACTTCAACTACGCCTTTGCCGCCGACAACGGCCTCGAGATGGAGGTGTCCGGCGCCCCAGGGGCCGAAGGTGCCGTCAGCATGAGAGGATATTATGTGTGAGTCGCTTCTCGAAGGAGGATCTCAAACGTCTCCTCTGCTTTCAATTGATCCTTCTCGACTTCAGCAAGCAATCTCACGATAAAAAAAAAAAAAAAAAAAAAAAAAAAAAAAAAAACATTAAAAATAGAAAGATTCCTCTCATGAAACATCTGGATCTAGAAATGTCATCTGGAAGCGAAATCCAAAGGAATGATCAACACTTACATTTTGTTCCTTTCCAGACTGCCCCTGGAATCTGGAGGAGTCACCCGCGTTGAGTTCGTGGCCGACGGAGCTGGATTCCAGCCTTCCAGCGACATCCTGCCAACTCCTCACCCTCTCCCTGAACACGTCCGGGAACTGCTCAGCATTGCTGAGGAATTCCGCAGACAGGGAGTCCAGTTCGACGACCAAGGACGACGCATCAACTAAACGTTACTTTCCAGCAATTCTAGCTGGAAGGAAGATGTTCCAGACACTGTTATAAGGGCCTCAACAACTTGTTACTTAAGGCTTAACGAAGGCCCTACGAAAGGGGTAAATGCGTGTATGATAGAAGTACGAAATTACGAAAATATATCTCTTGTTCAGACATCATAAAAGTGTTTCATTATTCGTGGTTTTGTGTGTGTTCCAGTTTCTGGAATTCTTTCCCCTCTTCTGGTTTCCCTTTGCCAAAGGAAGTCCTTCACTTCTCAGAGGAGGTATATCTCCACCTCCTCCGTAGCCCTCTACTTCGAATCTAAATAATTCTGAATCTTAATGAATCTTTTGATTAGTTTCTCCCATTTAAGGTCGCTTCTATTAAGAAAAGTCTAAAGAAAGTTAATAATAGATTTAGTGAAAGTTAAGAAACTAAAGAACGACAAAATATATACTGTCATTAATTGTCCTGACGTCTAAAGTTACAACTGAACTCTCACTTTTACATAGCAAATTAGGCTTCAAATACCTTTGAAATTTTAATATAGACCTAAAATCTGATTCATGTAAAACTATTCTATTATTCATAAAGAGCATCTGAAATCTATAGAAATGAAATAGAGAGTAACGCTATGTTGAAGGTATGGCTGAAGAGGAACCGTTGTGCAAACGATCGAAAGCTCCATTTTTTAACCATTTTCGTGTTTCGGGAAAATACAGTCGTTCCCATTTAGCTTATTGAGGCTTTGTACTCATTATATCTGGCCAGGGAGAGTGATGCACCATAGGTCAACTATTCTATTTTCATCATAAGTTGCATCTAAAACCTACAATCATCAAAATAATGTTGAGGATTGGATTTAAATGTAAATATCATTGATTTTGTTGTTTGTTTGTATGGTGTTTTTACGTTGCATGGAACCAGAGGTTATTCAGAAATGGGACCAACGGCTTTACGTGACTTCCGAACCACGTCGAGAGTGAACTTCTATCACCAGAAATACTAATCTCTAACACCTCAATGGAATGGTCGAGAATCGAACTCTTGGTCACCGAGGTGGCACGCCAATACCATACCGACCACGCCACTGAGGCACTTTAATTTATTTTGTGTACTACATGGCTATCTACTCTGACTCATCATTTGTAGACATTAAACTGCTTTTAGAACTAAGTTTGTTGGGGTTGTTTGCAATAAAAAGTAAATAGCTTCATTCACGTTATATTCAGCACCAACATTACTTGCACTGCCTTTATATATATAAATATTATGTAAGCGAATACCACAGGAAAAATAATAGGCAAAAATTGGTAGCTGAGCGCTTTCTTCCTTCAATAAGACATTGTCGACGATGTCTTATCAAAGGACGTAAGCGGTGGGCTATGAATTTCTGCTTCTTGTTTTATCTGTGGTATTCGCTTATAACATGAAGTCACGTCAATCTACTGTGATTTTATATACGATATGATATATATATATATATATATATATATATATAGATATATATATATATATACATATATATATGTATATATATATATATATATATATATATATATATATATATATATATATATATATAAAACAAGGGAACTCGACGGACTGTTGATTTTGGAAACTCTGAACATCAAACTACGAGTTCCAACCTTAAACAACCATTACTCTGCTGTCCTTTTGTTTTTAGCCTAATTATTCTGTCATTCCTTGTGTCTCTTGACGTTGTTTACTTTAAGTGTGTTTTCATCTTTGATGCTGAAAGGTTGGTTAAGCGTTGAGCTGTTTTTGGCTGTGGTTTTGTGAATGTATGACTTTTATTTTCTATTGTATTTGTTGTTATTTTTATGTGTGTAATTTGGCTGAAATTTTTAAATGTTCTTCTCGTCATTTGTAAGTTGTTTGGTACTTCTGGTCTGTTTTAATCAAGTGTGCATGTAATTTGAGTGTGAGAGTTGTAATTTTACCATTAAACTGTTTTAACTTTTCAACTATTGGATCTTGTAATCAGCTCTTATTTTATGTTAACATTCTATACTTTATTTTGTAGAAAAATCCCTGAAGATGTGGCGATGTTGTCACGAAACGTAACATTCAAGCATAATGTGAATCTCTTCATGTTCCTGCCCTTAATCTTCTTTATCGTATATATATATATATATATATATTATATATATATATATATATATATATATATATATAAATTTGTATAACTGAATCACGAGAGTTTGGAACGTGACAAATGCATAAATAAAGGTATAAGCCACGAAGGAAAGATAAACAACGGAGTTCCTACAAAATCTTTCGACTCAACGTCCTTTACTTAGCAGACAAACAGACTTACATGAGAAACTGAGAGGACAGGAAAGGTCGTATAAGTGACAGATAGGGATCATAAGGAGATTAGTACATAGAATCCAACACACCTGGAGAATGAGTAACCTTTCCAAACAAGCATAAACATGGGTACAATTTAAGAACAAAAAGATTTAAGTCCAACTGCTCAGACACAGGGACAAGACAATTAAAGGATTATACAGGGCGGCAGTTGACCACATTCAGATCTTTGGTAAACAAAAACTTATTCACAAAACATATTAAACATACATATACACAGAAATCTCTCAAAGGCAACTAATTTGTATTTAAGTCTGTAATTATATTTTTGAGGTCATTCTTAAACATGTTACAAATACAAGGGTCTAAATGAAACAGGCCACGACTAAGTTTTATTATGGCAGATTCTGAAAGATTTTGTGATAAGACATCTTTTGATCTTGCAATTACTGAACTACCAATCCAATTTATCTGGTGGTTGTTTTCACTTAAATGAATGAATATTGCATTAGATGTTTCCTCAGTTTTGACAGAATATTTATGCTGTTTTAATCTTACTTCTAAGCCTTTGCTCGACTGTCCAAGATTAAAGGAGGGGCAGTCGGTTTTTGGAATTTCATATATTATGTTGTTGCTTTCCCTGGGGCCATTTTTTCATTAACATTCCTTTTAGTGTGTTATTATAGGAAAAAACAAAGTTAACCTTAAAGGCTTTTTAGCAATGATTTAATAGTTTCAAATCCGTTAAAATAAGGCAAACTGAGAATGTTCTTAGATTTTCTTTCTCTGTGTTACTTACAAATATCTAATATATGTGAAGGATAACATAAATCTTTTCCTATTTTTCTTATGTATTCAATTTCTTGTTCCAGTTATTAGGGACTGACAATGTGCAATGCTTGTAAAAACATAGAAGAAAAACAATGTAGAAAAAAAAATGTTTTCTTGTTTTTACTAGCATTGCGCATTGTCAGCCCCCAAAATTTGTTATTTGTAGGTTTTCTGTGTATTTTAAACTTATAGCTAGAACTTACAACTGACTTGGCAGCTGTAACCTCCAAAAATAAGATGATACCATTGTTTTCTTTGTCAACTGTAAAAGTTATGGAGGGAACTAATTATTGAGGTCTTAAAATCTTCTGAATGTTAATAGATGTTTTCAGTACCGCAAATACATCGTCAAGATCTCTAGCCCAGAAAATAATATCTGCCATAACTGAATAAGCTATTCTAGACTCATAAAATTCCATGGGAATATTTGATAATACTGTGGACATGTAATTACCCATCTGCATTCCAAATTTATGTTAGTAAAATTTCCCATTAAAAATAAAACTAGTGTCAACCACGCACACTGTGATATGACTGAGATATGACATGTTTATTTAGTTCGCCATTTAAAAATTCTAAGACATAGTTGACAGGTGCACAAGTGAACAGACTTTTAACATCAAAGCTTACCATTATTCCATCATCTTTTGGAGTTTTCCTGATTAATCTGTTTACAAAATCTAAATTCTTTTCAACGTGAGAATCAGATATTGTATATATATATATATATATATATATATATATATATATATATATATATATATATATATATATATATTATATACATACACATATATATATATTATATATTACACACACACACACACACACACACACACATATATATATATATATATATATTATATATATATATATATATATAATATATATATATGTATATATACAGATGGTTTAGAGACCGGGATATTTCATCCAGCGTCGCAAATACTATATCCTAACGAATAATTCTACTAAGAACGAGCATAAAAAATTGGATGGCCTTTCTGCCAGTTACCTGACCTCAGGTCCTATTAGTATTGATAACGGAGATCAGGGGAAAACAGGTCTCCCTCCCGTAGTAGATGACCTTCCCCAGGCGGACTCTGGTAGAATGTTGCTTCTTCTTGACCGCCCAAATAATACCTCTTTCCTCTCTCCCTCACTCCACCCTAAAACCCATCTCTCCGTCCTGTTCGTATAAAAGGACCCGAAACTCGGCTCCTTAGCATCATTCGTCTGAGGTTTCCAGCACCATGAAGTCAGTAAGTGCCAGGACAGATATTCCGCAATCTGCTGCATTCCTGCACCTGATTCTTAAAGAACCATTATTTTCGGAACTTAAAAATGACTATTCTTCAGAATTGCTGTGTCATGTCCTCAGAGTCATATTTCTACGATCCAAAAAGAACATTTCTTAGGATTTCCAAGATCTAAGGGAAAGTTTATTTGAACTGACTTCCTTCCAATCTTTTAAAGAAGAGACTGTAGTTTCGAAGAATGAGATTTTGTTAGTTAATCTGCTTTAATTAACCCGTTGATTTTAATTTAAACGTAAATGGGCAAAAATTGCTATAAGTTTTTTTACTCGATAATTTCCCAAATGAAGTCAAAAGGTCTGATCATCCACTGAATTGTTATCACATCCATTCCCTGGCGTCGATTTGAAAAGGGATCATTTTTAGCAGAGATTCGAAAAGGATGACGCCAGACACATGTTTCCATTCTCTTCTTTTCCACAGGCGATCGTCGTCTTCCTCGGCCTGGTGGTCGTGTCCCTGGCCTCTCCCCAGACCCAGGACCGCGTCGTGGCCCTCCTGCGGGACGACAGAGTCGACCAGGGCGACGGCAACTTCAACTACGCCTTTGCCGCCGACAACGGCCTCGAGATGGAGGTGTCCGGCGCCCCAGGGGCCGAAGGTGCCGTCAGCATGAGAGGATATTATGTGTGAGTCGCTTCTCGAAGGAGGATCTCAAACGTCTCCTCTGCTTTCAATTGTATCCTTCTCGGCTTCAGCCAATTTCCTCCAACGAAAAAACTAACAATAAAAATAGAAAGATTCCTCTCATGAAACATCTTGATCTAGAAATACCATCTGGAAGCGAAATCAAAAGGAATAATCAAAACTTACATTTTATTGTTTCCTTTCCAGACTGCCCCTGGAATCTGGAGGAGTCACCCGCGTTGAGTTCGTGGCCGACGGAGCTGGATTCCAGCCTTCCAGCGACATCCTGCCAACTCCTCACCCTCTCCCTGAACACGTCCGGGAACTGCTCAGCATTGCTGAGGAATTCCGCAGACAGGGAGTCCAGTTCGACGACCAAGGACGACGCATCAACTAAACGTTACTTTCCAGCAATTCTAGCTGGAAGGAAGATGTTCCAGACACTGTTATATAAGGGCCTCAGCAACCTGTTCCTTAAGGCTTAACGAAGGCCCTACGAAAGGGGTAAATGCGTGTATGATAGAAGTACGAAATTACGAAAATATATCTCTTTTTCAGACATCATAAAAGTGTTTCATTATTCGTGGTTTTGTGTGTTCCAGTTTCTGGAATTCTTTCCCCTCTCCTGGTTTCCCTTTGCCAAAGGAAGTCCTTCACTTCTCAGAGGAGGTATATCTCCACCTCCTCCGTAGCCCTCTACTTCGAATCTAAATGATTCTGAATCTTAATGAATCTTTTGATAAGTTTCTCCCATTTAAGGTCGCTTCTATTAAGAAAAGTCTAAAGAAAGTTAATAATAGATTTAGTGAAAGTTAAGAAACTAAAGAACGACAAAATATATACCGTCATTAACTGTCATGACGTCTAAAGTTACAACTAAACTCTCACTTTTACATTGCAAATTAGGCTTCAAATACCTTTGAAATTTTAATATAGACCTAAAATCTGATTCATGTAAAACTATTCTATTATTCATAAAGAGGTTGCATCTGAAATCTATAGAAATGAAATAAAGATTAACGCCATGTTGCAGATATGGCTGAAGAGGAACCGTTGTCCAAACGATCGAAAGCTTCATTTTTTAACCAATTTCGTGTTTCGGGAAAATACAGTCGTTCCCATTTAGCTTATTGAGGCTTTGTACTCATTATATCCGGCAAGGGATAGTGATGTACCATAGGTCAACTATTCTGTTTTCATCATAAGTTGCATCTAAAACCTACAATCATCAAAATAATGTTGAGGATTGGTTTTAAATGGAAATGTCATTGATTTTGTTGTTTGTTTGTATGGTGTTTTTACGTTGCATGGAACCAGAGGTTATTCAGAAAAGGGACCAACGGCTTTACGTGACTTCCGAACCACGTCGAGAGTGAACTTCTATCACCAGAAATACTAATGTCTGACACCTCAATGGAATGCTCGAGAATCGAACTCGTGGTCACCGAGGTGGCACGCCAACACCATACCGACCACGCCACTGAGGCACTTTAATTGATTTTGTGTACTACACGGCTGTCTACTCTGACTCATCATTTGCAGACATTGAACTGCTTTTAGAACTAAGTTTGTTGGGGTTGTTTGCAATAAAAAGTAAATAGATTCATTCTCGTTATATTCAGCACCAACATTACTTGGACTGCCTTTATATATATACATATTATGTAAGCGAATACCACAGATAAAATAATAGGCAAAAATTGGTAGCAGAGCGCTTTCTTCCTTCAATAAGACATTGTCGACAATGTCTTATGAATGGACGTAAGCGGTGGGCTATGAATTTCTGCTTCTTGTTTTATCTGTGGTATTCGCTTATAACATGAAGTCACGTCAATCTACTGTGATTATATATATATATATATATATATATATATATATATATATATATATATATATATATATATATATATATATATACGTATATATATATATAACATGGGAACTCAACGAACTGTTGATTTTGGAAACTCTGAACATCAAACTACGAGTTCCAACCTTAAACAACCATTACTCTGCTGTCCCTTTGTTTTTAGCCTAATTATTCTGTCATTTCTTGTGCCTCTTGACGTTATTTACTTTTAGTGTGTTTTTATCTTTGATGCTGAAAGGTTGGTTAAGTGTTGAGCTGTTTTTGGCTGTGGTTTTGTGAATGTATGACTTTTATTTTCTATTGTATTTGTTTGTTATTTTTATGTGTGTGTAATATAGCTGAAATTTTTAAATGTTCTTCTCGTCATTTGTAAGTTGTTTGGTACTTCTGGTCTGTTTTAATCAAGTGTGCATGTAATTTGAGTGTGAGAGTTGTAATTTTACCATTAAACTGTTTTAACTTTTCAACTATTGGATCTTGTAATCAGCTCTTATTTTATGTTAACATTCTATACTTTATTTTTGTAGAAAAAATCCCTGAAGATGTGGCGATGTTGTCACAAAACGTAGGATTCAAGCAAAGATAATGTGAATCTCTTCATGTTCCTGCCCTTAATCTTCTTTATTGTATGTATTGTATTATTATATATAATATATAATTTTTATATCATTCAGATATGAAGTATTTTTATGTAAGCATACATTTTATCAATGTTTTACTGGTTATATGGAGATATTATTATAGTAAATGGTTCATGTCAGCTTTTAAGAATTGTGCAGCATAAATATCTCATTAAATTGCCTGATATTGATTGTGCGTAATGATTTAGATCGGATAGGCTCGTACCGTCGATATATTATGCATGCTGCCTGATACGTAGTTATAGACATTATAGCCATATGATTCTGATTAAAATTTTCAAATTATATTTATCAGGATTTCCGTGAGGTGATGTTATTACCCTAATGAACAAACTGGTGTAAGCTAATCTACAGTTTATTCTTGGTTTACAGTAAGGAGTTTTTATAGTATATATATATAATATCTATATATATATATATATATATATATACATATATATATATGTATATATATATATGTGTGTGTGTGTGTGTGTGTATATATATATATATATTATATATATATATATATATATATATATAATATATATATATATATATATTCTTAAAAAATCACAGTAGATGCACGTGACTTCATAAATAAGCGAATTCCACAGGAAAATGATAGTCAGAAATCCAAGCACTTTCGTCTTTGCTCAGACATTGTCAAGGAGTTAATGAAGTACAATTGGAGAGAAAGGTCTCGGGTACAACACAAGATCAAGAATACCAGATGGTTAATTGTCAAAAGTGTAGATGACTTACTTGAATATTTGGAGGATGAGTTAGAACGTCATGACATTCCCATAAGTGTGGCAAACCTCATTAGTCTCATAAGGTTATGTATCAAAGATAGTAAATTTTGTTTTAATGGGGAATTTTTTGTACAAAAGTTTGGCATGGCTATGGGTAATCCCTTATCTCCTGTCCTTAGCAATATTTACATGGAATTTTTTTAGACAAAACTCTTACCAAGAATTTTGCCCCAAAAAGTTATTTGGTTTAGATATGTGGATGATATCTTCTGTATTTGGCCAGTTCACGAAAATCTCCAGGAATTCCTTAATAATCTCAATAATTTAGTCCCTTCTATAAAATTTACCGTAGAGGAAGAAAAAAATTGTAATTTGAATTTTCTTGATGTAACTGTCCATAGAAATTATAGAAATTTCACCTTTTCATTCTTTCGAAAATCAACTAACATTGCCTCTTTTGTTCATTACTACTCCAATCACCATCAAAATGTTAAATTCTCTGTTTTTTCTGGGATGTTTCTAAGGGCTTTACGTGTCTGTAGCCCGCAGTTTATTGACGCTGAAATTAAAACTATTTATGATATTGCAATGAAACGTAAATACCCAAGGACTTTTGTAGATGTGGCATGGAAAAGAGCTAGAAAAACATTTTATTCAACTAATGACAAACTTGAATTTAGTAAGAATAACATTCTAAAATTACCCTATGATGAAAGGTTTTTAGATATTCCTAGAATTTTAAAGCTTTTCAACATAAATGTTGTTTTCAGTAATATTAATGTCAAGAGTTTAATAATCAAAAATTCTCCTAAAGATATTCCAGGCTGCATATATGAAATTCCTTGCAAAAAGTGTGATAAAGTCTATTACGGACAAACCGGTAAATCTCTTTCACAACGTCTCAAACAGCATCAATATTCTGTGAGAACTGGGCAAATATCGATTGCATTATTCGTACATATGAGAGATTTAGACCATCCTATCAACTGGAGTCAAGCAGGAGCCTTAATCCCATGTAATGACACAGTTAAAAGGAATATCATTGAATCTTGTTTCATCAAGTCAAATAATAGAAATATTCTAAATTTAAGTCTTGGTTTATTTAAACTTGATGCTTTCATAATGAAAAAAGTTGTAGATAAATATAAGCAACAAAATTAATATATTCAGTTTTTACATGTTTTGAACTGTAAAGAAACTTTGTAATTTCGGTTAGGGTCAATCTGTTTAGGTTTGTGACCATGTGATATCCGATAATCCTGGATTATCTCTTTTAATTTTTACCCTTTTGACAATTAACCATCTGGTATTCTTGATCTTGTGTTGTACCTGAGACCTTTCTCTCCAATTGTACCTCATTAACTCCTTGACATTGTCTGAGCTTACATACATACATATATATATATATATATATATATATATATATATATATATATATATATATATATATATATATATATAATTGTATAACTAAATCACGAGAGTTTGGAACGTGATAAATGCATAAATAAAGGTATAAGCCACGAAGGAAAGATAAACAACGGAGTTCTACAAGATCTTTTGACTCAACGTCCTTTACTTAGCAGACAAACTGACTTACATGAGAAACTGAGAGTGCAGGAAAGGTCGTATAAGTGACAGATAGGGATTATAAGGAGATTAGTACCTAGAATCCAACACACCTGGAGAATGAGTAACCTTTCCAAACAAGCATAAACATGGTACAATTTAAGAACAAAAAGATTAAGTCCAACTGTTCAGACCCAGGAACAAGACATTTAAAGGATTATACAGGGTGGCAGCTGACCACATTCAGATCTTTGATAAAGAAAAACTTATTCACAAAACATATTAAACATACATATACAAAGAAAATCTCTCAAAGGCAACTAATTTGTATTAAGTCTGTAATTATATTTTTGAGGTCATTCTTAAACATGTTACAAATACAAGGGTCTAAATGAAAAAGGCCACGACTAATATTAAAATTACAATTGGAAGTAAGTTGTAATATGGCAGATTCTAAAAGATTTCATGATAAGACATCTTTTGATCTTGCAATTACTGAACTATCAATCCAATTTATCTGGTGGTTGTTTTCACTTAAATGAATGAATATTGCATTAGATGTTTGCTCAGTTTTGACAGAATATTTATGCTGATTTAATCTTACTTCTAAGCCTTCGCTCGACTGTCCAAGATAAAAGAGGGGCAGTCCATACATGGAATTTTATATATTATGTTGTTGCTTTCCCTGGGGCAATTTTTTATTAACATTCCTTTTAGTGTGTTATTATAGGAAAAAAACAAGGTTGGCCTTAAAGGCTTTTAACAATGATTTAATGGTTTCAAATCCGTTAAAATAAGGCAAACTGAGAATGTTCTTAGAATTTTCTTTCTCCGTGTTACACTATAAAACTTTTTGTGGGCTTTATTGTAACAAATATCTAATATATGTGAAGGATAACATAAATCTTTTCCTATTTTTCTTATGTATTCAATTTCTTGATCCAAATATTGGGGACTGACAATGCGCAATGCTCGTAAAAACATAGAAGAAAAAAAAGTGAAGAAAAACATTTTTCTTCTATGTTTTTACGAGCATTGCGCATTGTCAGTACCCAAAATTTGTTATTTGTAGGTTTTCTGTGTATTTTAAACTTGTAGCTAGAACTTACAACTGACTTCGCAGCTGTAACCTCCAAAAATGAGATGACACTACGTTTTTCTTTTTCAACCGTAAAAGTTATGGCGGGAACTAAATTATTGAGGTCTTAAAATCTTCTGAATTTCAATAGAAGTCTTCAGTACCGCAAATACGTCGTCAAGATATCTAACCCAGAAAATAATATCTGCCATAACTGAATTAGCTATTCTAGACTCATAAAGTTCCATGGAAGTATTTGATAATACTGTGGACATGTAATTACCCATCTGCATTCCAAATTTTTGTTGGTAAAATTTCCCATTAAAAATAAAACAAGTGTCAACCACGCACAGTGTGATATGACTGAGATATGACATGTTTATTTAGTTCGCTATTTAAAAATTCTAAGACATAGTTGACAGGTACACAAGTGAACAGAATTTTAACATTAAAGCTTACCATTCTTCCATCATCTTTTGGAGTTTTCCTGGTTAATCTGTTTACAAAATCTAAATTCTTTTCAACATGAGAATCAGATATTGTATATATATATATATATATATATATATATATATATATATATATATATATGTGTGTGTATGTAATATATATATATATTATGTGTGTGTGTGTGTGTGTGTGTGTATATAAATAGTGAGTGTGCATGCAGGAATATACAGAAGGTTTTAGAGACCGGGATATTTCATCCAGCGTCGCTCTTCTTTCTTTTTGTGACGCAAATAGTATATCCTAACGAATAATTCTACTAAGAACGAGCATAAAGAATTGGATGGCCCTTCTGCCAGTTGCCTGACCTCAGGTCCCTTTTGTATTGATAACGGAGATCAGGGGAAAACAGGTCTCCCTCCAGTAGGACTTCTTCTGAGATGAGGTTAGCCTTGTCACCTGCTCCTTAGTAGATGACCTTCCCCAAGCAGGCTCTGGTAGGATGTTGCTTCTTCTTGACCGCCTAAATAATACCTCTTTCCTCTCTCCCTCACTCCACCCCAGAATCCATCTCTCCGTCCTGCTCCGACTGATGGGCGTATAAAAGGACCCGAAACTTGGCTCCTTAACATCATTCGTCTGAGGTTTCCAGCACCATGAAGTCAGTAAGTGACAGGACAGATATTCCGGAATCTGCTGCACTCCTGCGCCTGATTCTTAAAGAACCATTATTCTCGGAACTTATAATTGACTATTCTTCAGAATTGCTGTGTCATGTCCTCAGAGTTGATGGGACACAAGGGTCATATTTCTACGATCCAAAAATAACATTTCTTTGGATTTCCAAGATCTAAGGGAAAGTTTATTTGAACTGATTTCCTTCTAATCTTTTAAAGAAGAAGAGACTATAGTTTCGAAGAATAAGATTTTGTTAGTTAATCTGCTTTAATTAACCCGTTGATTTTAAGTTAAAGTTAAATGGACAAAAATTACTATAGGTGTTTTTACTTGATAATTTCCCAAATGAAGTCAAAAGGTCTGATCATCGATGAATGTTTTGTTAACAAACACGCATCGACTGAATCGTTATGACATTCATTCCCTGCCGTCGATTTGAAAAGGGATCATTTTTAGCAGAGATTCAGAAAGGATGACGCCAGACATATGTTTTCATTCTCTTCTTCTTTTCCACAGGCGATCGTCGTCTTCCTGGGCCTGGTGGCCGTGTCCCTGGCCTCTCCCCAGACCCAGGACCGCGTCGTGGCCCTCCTGCGGGACGACAGAGTCGACCAGGGCGACGGCAACTTCAACTACGCCTTTGCCGCCGACAACGGCCTCGAGATGGAGGTGTCCGGCGCCCCAGGGGCCGAAGGTGCCGTCAGCATAAGAGGATATTACGTGTGAGTCGCTTCTCGGAGGAGGATCTCAAACGTCTCCTCTGCTTTCAGTTGTATCCTTCTCGGCTTCAGCCAATTTCCTCCAACGAAAATAAAAAAACATTGAAAATAGAAAGATTCCTCTCATGAAACATCTGTATCTAGAAATACCATCTGGAAGCGAAATCTAGAGAAACAGTAAAAACTTACATTTTGTTCCTTTCCAGACTGCCCCTGGAATCTGGAGGGGTCACCCGCGTTGAGTTCGTGGCCGACGGGGCTGGATTCCAGCCTTCCAGCGACATCCTGCCAACTCCTCACCCTCTCCCTGAACACGTACGGGAACTGCTCAGCATTGCTGAGGAATTCCGCAGACAGGGAGTCCAGTTCGACGACCAAGGACGACGCATCAACTAAACGCTACTTTCCAGGAATTCTAGTTGGAAGGAAGATCTTCCAGACTGTTATAAGGACCTCAACGTTTGA
>NC_087215.1:30204148-30263129 GCF_015104395.2 Macrobrachium nipponense | reverse complement strand
TCAAACGTTGAGGTCCTTTATTTAACAGTGGAAGATCTTCCTTCCAACTAGGAATTCCTGGAAAGTAGCGTTTAGTTGATGCGTCGTCCTTGGTCGTCGAACTGGACTCCCTGTCCTGCGGAATTCCTCAGCAATGCTGAGCAGTTCCCGGACGTGTTCAGGGAGAGGTGAGGAGTTGGCAGGATGTCGCTGGAAGGCTGGAATCCAGCTCCGTCGGCCACGAACTCAACACGGGTGACATCCTCCAGATTCCAGGGGCAGTCTGGAAAGGAAACAATAAAATGTAAGTTTTTGTTTTGATTATACCTTTGGATTTTTCTCCAGATAATATTTCTAGATCCAGATGTTTCATGAGAGGAAAAATCTTTCTATTTTAATGTTTTTTTTTTCGTTGTAGGAAATTGGGAGAAGCCGAGAAGGATATAATTGAAGAGGAGGACGTTTGAGATTCTCCTTCGAGTGAAGCGACTCACACATAATATCCTCTCATGCTGACGGCACCTTCGGCCCTGGGGGGGGCGCCGGACACCTCCATCTCGAGGCCGTTGTCGGCGGCAAAGGCGTAGTTGAGTTGCCGTCGCCCTGGTCGACTCTGTCGTCCCGCAGGAGGGCCACGACGCGGTCCTGGGTCTGGGGAGAGGCCAGGGACACGACCACCAGGCGAGGAAGACGACGATCGCCTGAGACGAGGAGGAAGAAGAAGAAGAAGAATGGAATGAAAGCATTAAAAGACTTCAGATGTCACTTTATGAATCATCTTGAATAACCATCCTTTTCAATTGTGACGCCTGTGAATGAAATGATAAATCACTGGTTGAAGATTTCAAACAGATAATGCTTGTCATCGGAAACCTTTAATTTAGGATGAATTAATCAAGAAAATTATTTGACAAAATCTCGTTCTCAGACACAGTAGTCTCTTGTCTTGTAAATGATCAAAAGGAATTAATGTAGGCTAACTTTTCCTTTAAATTTTCGGAGCTCGATAATACCTGTCAGTTGCCCAGCCAGCTTTCTAAATATAACCTTCCCAATCCTAAGAATAGATCCTTTTGAATCCTAGGAATATGACCATCTGAGTCCTCAGAACATGACCTTATGTACTACAGAGAACACCAAAGAAATCTTAAGACAGGGCCGTTTTAAAAGTCCTAAGGATACGGTTCTTGAAAACCGAAAACGAGCTACAGAAGTTCTGCAGATGCTGGAATGTCTTTTTCCTGTCACTTACTGACTTCATGGTGCTGGAAAAAACCTCAGACGAATGACGTTAAGAAGCCGAGTTTCGGATCCTTTTATACGCCCATCGGGCGGCTTAGGATGAAGAGAGAGGGATTTGGGGGTGGAGTGAGGGGAATGTAGGAAGGAGAAAGAGGAAAGGGGTACGTACCATTTAGGTGATCAAGAAGCAACATTCTTCTACCAGAGCCGCGTCGGGAAGGTCATCTACTAAGGAACAGTGACAAGGCCAACCTCATCTCAGTAGACTTTTTGTTTGACTGGAAGAAACCTGTTTTTTCCCTTATCTCCGTTATCAATACAAAAGTAACCCGAAGTTAGGTCATTGGGAGAATGATATAATCCAACCATTTCATTCTCATTTCTGTCATTGCAAAATATTTTTTGCTTCGTTCTCTTTGTTGTAAAATGATTCAGTCTTCTATGTTCGAGCACAAAAAGGAAGTCAACTACTTAGAGAATACACAGACACACACACACACACACACACACACACATATATATATATATCGCAGAATGAAATGTTTACTCGCGAAAAAAAAGGAAACGAAAAAATCGGAAGACTTGATATTTTAAACAAATGCCCCAAAACGAGGATTTTCAATGTTCACTCAAAGGAGGCAGTTAACCCCACAAATAGCAGCCTGGATTATATTATAAAAAAATAACTATAAATCTGCAGCATAAAAACTCAGGTATCAGTTCCACAGCAGTAATGTAATTGTAAAATGCGGTTAATTATAGTTATATTCTTTCTTACTTGGCTGCAAATTATAACCCAGTGTAACCAGTTTTATATAGTGTATCCAATTATACGGTAGTACTCATACACACACGTTTACATATAATATATATATATATATATATATATATATATATATATATATATATATATATATATATATATATATATATAATATATACTGTGTGTTTATATATACGTATCTATAGAATAATTCGTTATATATGGTTATATAACGAATATGTAAACACGATTTAAAAGTATTTCATCAAAGCGACGAAAAGAAATATGCCACTTGCTTATGCTACAGATCATTCCGTGATCCCCGAGAGAAATTACGAGTTACGTTCAATCTATTCATCACGCGCTGTATTTTAAACTTCCATGGAATATAATAAGTAAAAGAAGGAGTATGAAATCATAATATACTTACAAAATAAGCGATTCCAAGTATATCCATAGATCGGTCTCGGTCATGTTCCTAAAAGCAAGACACTGCTAAGACTTTAGAGTCCTTGGCAAACGACAACATCGTTCGAGTTCGGACTGAAGTTCTGAAGAATCTGAATTCTGAACCTCTCATTTGTGCCTGCGGACCTTCTTCGACTGTATCGACGTTCTGAGCGGTAGACATTTTTAGCTGGAGTTTGATAAGTAATCCTGTTTCTCTCGGGAATGGCGTTTGCTAATTCCTCTTTGATGTATCGTATCGTAGTTGTCCTTGTTGTGAAATTTCTACGAAAAGAAAAAAAAAAAAAATCACTCGACTAGACTACCTGCAGTTGGGACTTCATATTTCCTTCGGGGCTTCTCCAAGGTAAGGTAACACTGGGACTTTTACTATTTTTATTGCTAATATTGTATATATTATGTTCTGTTGATTTTCTAATCTTCTCCGTGTTTAGTCTCATGCAAATCTTTGGCAGTCATTATAAATCCTGTTTCCGTGGGCGTTGACCTATAATCTTATGAGTCAACGCCCAAAATTGACTAGATTTAGTTATGTTGATGCACAGCTCTAAAGCTTCGTCTTTTCCAGGTGGATTTGGGTGCAAGTTACTCGGGAGTTTATTAA
The DNA here is from genome assembly GCF_015104395.2 of Macrobrachium nipponense. Lineage (NCBI taxonomy): Eukaryota > Metazoa > Arthropoda > Malacostraca > Decapoda > Palaemonidae > Macrobrachium > Macrobrachium nipponense. The sequence continues at coordinate 30,260,073 of NC_087215.1, read as the reverse complement.
AATGCTAAAGCTTCACGCATGATAAAGCTGCTCTCTCTAGCAACAGGTATGTAGTTTTTTTTTTTTTTTTTTTTTTTTTTTTTTTTTTTTTTTGCGCCAAGGTTTAAAATTTTTAATTTTTCATAAATTTCATATTTTAATTTTCGTCATACAACTCGTTAATTTGTCATGAATTTACTTTTTAAACAAAATTTTCGTGAAATTTACTTTATAAATATTTATAACGAATTTACTTAATTCGTCATGAAATTACTTTTTAAATTTTTGTAATATATTTACTTTGTCATAAGTTTGGTTTTTGATTATTTGTAATATACATTTTCAATTTGTAGTAGATATGTTTTTATTAATATGTGTTATTTGTAAAGATTTGTATATCATATACTGTTGAAAACAACTTCGCTTTATCCTCCACCCCTTTAGGGGCGGCGCCCCTGAGGGGTGGGGAGCCCCCATGTTCTGCATAGTAGGTCGTATGACTTACTATGCAGATTCTTGGGTTGGGTGGTTTTGAGCGACAAACTTTCAAGGTGCAAGTTGTTAGAAATCGAAAGGATTGATATTTGTGTCCGACTGTGGGGAATAGCCTTATTCGGTCGTTAGCTTCACTCGAAGCTTTCTATTTTTCTTAATAAGTTAAAAGTAAATAACTTAATGCTACTTAGTATAGTAACTATTAGCGTTAATGATAAGTAAAATGAATAATAAAATTAAACTTATGAATTAAATTACTTAAACTAGTAATTGCCCTAATAGGTCTTTAAGTTCGCGCGTGCGTAATATGTACCTGTCAAAGGTAAGAAGTAAATTACCTCGGAGGTTACTACAGCCACGGCGAACAGTTACAGTAAGAGTTTCTCATTAGCAAGGCCGGCATCTACATTGTAATAGGAAATTAACCCTGAACAAAACTGAACGTTCTAACTCCAAGACAACGACAATTTTGGAACACGTCAACGTCAACGTCAACGTCAACGTCAACGTCAACGTCAACGTCAACGTCAACGTCAACGTCAACATTTGTGATAAGTGCTTTACATTATTATGTATCTTTGGCCATGTCTAGGGAAAAAGGTAATGTACGGCAATGTCACAAAGTTTTATTAGTGGATCTATTCTTTAATGTAAGTTTGTTTTGGTTGTTAAATAATTGTTTTGTTTATTAAATATAAGTAAGATTGAAATTAAAATAAATTCCAATATAATTCCAAAATTGTCGTGTATTCCATATAATATTTCGGAGGTAAATATGGTTTGTTTTATCGTTCGGTGAAGTAAATTATTTTTTAGAAACGGCTAACTGGCTAACTGTCGCTCGGTATTCGAATGGATAACCAATATGGAACTCAAGTGCGACGTAATTAGTAACTTATATTATGTATTATAATCTATTTCATGTTCATATATAATGTACTCGGTAACCCGTAAGCATCGATAACTTAGGTGGGGTGTTTTATCTCTTTTAAATATTTGCAGGCTATTGATACTAAATCTATCGAGTATAATTAGTTAATCATGTCTGATAAAGAGGAAGAGTTTGTTAACCCTATGAATATTATATCATCCTTGAGGAGGATGCGGGGAATACACAAACGGAAGGTAACTATTTACTTAAAGAAGCTAACGGAGCTTCATGGTGATAATAGATTAACTTCTTCTTTTGTAAGACTCAAATAACTGAAATCGAAAAAGAGATCGAGCAGGTTAAACACTTTGATGAAAAAATTAATAATGTTTTGGAGACACATGAAATATTGATCAGTAATGAACAATTTTATAATGAGGAGTTAGATAGTCAGCAGAATATAGCATTCAGGTTAGTATAGAGCTTGAACCAATATGAAACAATTCATAAGTGAGTTAAGTGGGGCTTCTAGCAACTTATCTGCCGATAAAGTTTTAGAAATGATGTCTGATGAAATGCTGAATGGAAACCCCCTCCTTTAGAATGTGGAAACTTATTTTAGTGGAGAGGAGAAAGATAAATTTGCTTTCAATTCTTTCATTAATCAATTTAATAATGTCATTGGGTCCAGAAAAAATCGTCCGATTCTGCCAAACAAATATATTTACATGGGCACCTTAGGGGCTATGCCTTGAAGGTAGTTAAGCATTTGACTATTTCTGACCGTAACTACCACTTGGCAATTGAAATGTTAAAAGAAGAATTCCTTGACATAGATTATATTGTTGACGAGACTTTTAAGAACATTTTGAGTGCTGCACCAAGTGTTGAATATGATCAAGAATTCTCGTCGGTGAAAGTTTACCTCAACGAAATCAAATCCTATCTGCATGAATTGAAAGCACATAATATTGATTTATTGGAAGTGGGGTCCTCTGGGCATAAATTTGTGAGTCATATAGTTTTATTTAATAAACTCCCCATACCAGTAAAGAGAGAGTTGGTTCACAATTAAATACTAATTAGCCTATATATCTGACATTCTTTCTAATTATAATGAAATTATCAAAACTTTATCTAAAACTGTTTCCAATAGAAAAAAGACCCTCACTAAAACCTCTAGTAAACCTAGTCCTAGCAGTTCATTTAAACCTAAAGAAAATAAGGGAGGTGTAAGTACGATTCAAAATTTTAAATTTGCAAATAAAGTAACTAAGTTAATTTGTAAATTGTGTGCAGCTGAAGGCCATACTTTGGGAAAAAATGTGTTAACTTTAATAATTATAATGATAAATTGGCCAGACTGAGGGAACTTTCACTATGCACTAGATGCGCTGGTTCAGGGCACGAAGACAATGAATGTTTACGGGAAACAAAACATAAGTTTAAGGTTTTTTGGAATGTTCTGTTTGTGTAGGGAAAAACAAGGGAACACATAACTCCTTTGTGCCCTTCTTTGAATAAAGCCGAACTAACTACTAAAACTAATGTAAGCTTATGTTTTGCTCAGAGAAGTTTTGATGCGTCTCACATTTTACCCACTATGACTTTGTATTTAAGAAATGGCAAAAAGGCTAGGAAAGTCAGATGTTTGTTTGACACTGGCAGTCAGCGGTCATATATTTCCGAATCTGCAGCTAAAGATCTTTGTCAGGATGTAGAGGCGTTGTATGCTTTGGAATGTGATGTAAGCACATATATAGGGCAAGAAACTAAGGGCTTCAACAAAGCAAATGTCCACTGGAATAAATATAAACAATAATTTAATATTCATACCTTTATTAGTTGACAAATCGCTCAATATAAACTTTGAAGTGCTGGCATGAATCAAATAATAAATAAATTTAAAGAAAATAAATATTGCTTTATTGGATGAGACTTTTTGGGACCCACAGAAACCATGAAAGTATGAAGGTTGACATGTTGTTAGGAATAGATATCATTCAGTTTTTTACCTTTTTTACCTTCGGTAACTTGGACTAAATGTTGGTGGAGCTTGTTTAGTCGTAAATAATAGAGTAGCTCCTGTAGGTAATGTGTTCAACTTTTTGGATGAGGCAGAGAGTAGAGCCATTATGGACTCCATGGTTAGTAAGAAAACACTGAATGTTAAAACAAAAAGCGTGGTAAATTTAGTAATGGATCCTCTAAAATCTTATTTCAATCCATAGAGCATATATTAGAGACAGTGAGGTAGACAATGGACTCGAACCACCTTTTTAGTCTTGAATCCTTGGGAATAAAAAAGGTGTGAAAAAGAATTGGTCTCCTTTGATAAAGAACAAATTGACTGATTTAGAGAGGGGATCTCTTTTGATAATGGATTTTATCATGTAGGAATTGCCCTGGTATACTGATAAAATTGACAGCGTCCCCATCTAATCATTTTGTTTCACTTAAGGTAATTAGACAGAAAACATTAGAGTATCTTGGTAAAAAGGGTCTCATTGACAAATACCAGGAAGTTTTTGATAAACAACTCGAGGATGGTATAATAGAGGAAATTAAAGTAAGTCCTTCTGACTATCATAAGTATATATGGATTCCCATAGACCAGTTATAAAATTAGAAGCGAAGTTACCACAAAAATCAGGCCAGTATTTAACTGTTCTTTAAAAAAACTTACAGGGAATTGCCTTCACTTAATGAAGCAGCTTATCCTGGGATAGATTTGTTAATGGGCTCAATACTGAAATTGCTCTTTTACTTTAGAACTAATAAATATGTAATGTTGAGTGACGTCAAACAAGCTTTTTTGATGATTAAATTAAAAAATGAAGTGGACAAAAATAGATTTTGTTTCTTTTGGAAACGGGGAAATAAATTAGTATCTTATCGCTACAAAACAATAGTTTTGGTTACACTTCTTACACCTATTAAATTTTGTTATGAACACACGCAGAAAGTTATCCTGATGATAAGTGTAAAGAAAATATTAACTAATAAACTTTTATGTAGACAATCTTCTTGTAACTGGTAACAACATTGATGAAATGAAAAATTTGTATAAGCAAGCTAATGATAGGATGGAACAAGGGGGCTTTATTTTAAGGTCTTGGAACTCCAATTGTGTAGAGTTGAGAGAAGAAATGTCGTCTGATAATAGACTTGTTGAACATTCTTGCGAAGAGGATAAAGTATTGGGTTATAGATTCAACGTAAATAATGATTCTTTTAGTCTTGCGCCTTGTAAAATAGACCCAGAAGCAGACACAAAAAGAAAGTATTGTCACAACTTCTAAAATATTTGATCCTTTGAATATAGTCCTTCCTGTAACAATAAGAGGCAAAATTTTAATGAGAAAAATATGGAAATTAGATGTTGGTTGGGATCAAAATTTACCTAAAGACATTTGTGAGGAAATGAAAATTATTAGTAGAGATTTTGAAATGTTATCTGAACTTAAATTTCCTAGAGAGTCCCTTAATGAACTAGACTCGTATGGTCTTCAAATTTTTTTGATAGCTCTGTGGAGGCCTATGGGTTTGTGGCCTATGCGGTTAATCAAAATGATAAAAGTTCTTATTTGTTCTCCAAATCTAAATTGGCTCCACTGAATAAGAGAAATGAGCATAGTGTCCCCACTTTGGAACTAATGGGAGTAATTCTAGCTTTTAAATGTTTACCTTCTTTACTAGAAGCCTACAATAATATAAATTTTCAATTCATTAATATTTGTGTTGATGCTCAAGTGGTTTTAAATTGGCTATTGACCAGAGAAACTAAAATAAAATCTAAATTTGTTAGAAATAGAGTACTTGAGGCAGATGGTCTTAAAGTTGAAATATCTAAGCTATTTAAATTACTACCTGTCTTATATCACTATGTAAATACAGAAGAAAATCCTGCTGACATGATCACCAGAGGTTTATACCTATACTAAAATATTTAAGTAAATCAACTTATTGCTAGAAGGTCCAGAATGGTTGAGTAATGATTTTGACAAGTGGACCTCTTTACCCTTTATTGAGCATATCGCCTTACTATAAGCATCAAATAAGTACAGTATGCACTATGCAAATAAATAAAGTAAACGCTGGTATTCTCAATATAAATAAAATGTCAAATTATGAACAATTGTTAAGAATTACCAGTTACTTGTTCAAATTTTGTAGTAGATTAAAGGGTGGTGATCCTAAAAAGAAAGCCTTAGAGTATTGGGGTGAAAATTGCAACAGAAAGAAATACGTTTACAGTAGAATTATTTAGATTTTTTACAAGCAGTTGCCAATATTACTAATAATATACCTCCTCTAGTGTCCAATTTAAATTTATTTTAGATTCAAAGGGTATAATTAGGTCTAGGGGAAGAATATCTAAGTGTTTGTACTTTGACTTTGATGTTCATAAACCCAGTATTACTTCCTAAAGAGCATAGGTTTACCTCATTGTTAATAAAGCATTGTCATTGAAGGTACAGCATTTAGGAATAGGCACTACATTAAACTACCTTAGGGAACAGGGATTTTGGATTCCCAAGGGTAGGTCAGCTGTAAAGGACTGAGCTGAGTAGTTGTAATATAGGTAGGTATAAATATAATGCCTTAGCTTACAGATACCCGAAGTTTACAGATATGCCTAACACCACATGAATTTAGTCAAGCCTTTTCAGCATGTAGGTATTGATTTCACAGGACACCTTTGGGTTAGGGATGAGTTGAGTGGTAAGACCACAAAATGTTCATATTAGTTTTCACTTGTCTTAACGTGCGCGCTGTGCACTTTGAATTGTTACCAGACATGTCCACTAAAAATTTTGTTCTCGCTTTCCAAAGATTTAGTAATATGTACACAATACCACAATACCTGTACAGTGACAACGCTAAGTCTTTTCTCAAGGGTGGAAGTATCCTTGAAAGGTCTTTGGAGTCGCAGGAATTTCAATCTGAATTAAGGAAATGTAATATCAAACATATTAAAATTCCTTTATATTCAGCATGGGTTGGGTTCTGCTTGGGAGAGATTGATTAGAGTGTTAAAGAATTGTCTTTATAAAGTAATAGGAAGATCTAAATTAACTTACTTTGAATTATTAACTACCCTTTCTAATATTCAGTTATTAGCGATAAATTCCAGGCCTTTAACATATAGATCAAGCTCAGAAAATTTAGAGTATAACTCCAAATTCCTTTATCAAATTGCATGGTAATTCATCCCTCATTTTGAGAAAAGATGATGGTGATGTTTGGTTGGACGATTCTAGTCAACCTTCTTTAGAGAGAACTGTAGAAATACAGGAAGAAATTATTGAAAATTTTAAGAAATTGTGGTATGAAATTATCTCTTAAGCTGAGAGAACATAGCAGAAATTTGTACCAAAGCTAAATGGGAAATAGAATTAAAGTTGGTGACATTGTCCTAATTAAAGCTATTAATAAGCCCAGACCATTTTGGATGATGGGTAAGGTATTAGAATTAATATTAGGATTTGACAATAAAATTAGGTCAGTGAAACTAAAGCAAGCTAATGGGGCTATAGAATATCATTCTATTTGTAATCTTTATCCTATGGAACTGTCAGTGACACATGCTATAAGAGAAAGGCAAACAGAGATAATTCAATGGAAATTGAGGTAGAAAACAGGCAGTATAAATAACCTGAATCTATCACGTTGAACAAGGCGAAAGGTCTGTAAGACCCAAGAGAAAGGCTACCGAAAGATTTGAAAGAATGCTAAGGGAAAATTTAGATAATTTGTAAATACTGCTTTTCAGTATATTATTTACTGTAATTACTAAAATCAATGTTTTTATTTTGACTAAAATGCTACACACTCAAAACTTTTTCAGTGTGAGGATATATTTTATTAAATGCTTTATCTTTAACTTTAAACAAGGATTAAGGGCATTGCAAATAATTACTTTCTAGGTAAGGGTAAATAAATAAATAAACTAAATATGTAAACAAAAAAAAAAAAAAAACAAAAAGTAAAATTAGGAGATAGCCTATAGTAAACTAAGCTAAGTTAAAATTGGTGTAAAAATTTAAAATAAAATGCTACACTTAAAATAAAGTGAAGACTTAAGTTAAAATGCTACACTTTTAGTAACGTGAGGATGATACTAAAGTAACTTAGCCATACTTTTATTTAGCGTTGTTGGAAATAATTGTTTAACGCAGTAGCCAGATTTAAGGTGGCCTTATAAATAAATTGTTTGGTTAATGAAGATATTCATTGCAATTCTATAATCGCAATCCTTTGTGGGGATGTGTTAGAAATCAGAAAGGATTGATATTGTGTCCGACTGTGGGGAATAGCCATTCGGTCGTTAGCTTTACTCGAAGCTTTCTATTTTTCTTAATAAGTTAAAAGTAAATACTTAATGCTACTTAGTATAGTAACTATTAGCGTTAATGATAAGTGAAATGAATAATAAAATTAAACTTATGAATTAAATTACTTAAACTAGTAATTGCCTAATAGGTCTTAAGTTCGCGCTGTGCGTAAATAATGTACCTGTCAAAGGTAAGAAGTAAATTACCTCGGAGGTTACCACAGCCACGGCGAACAGTTACAGTAAGTTTCTCATTAGCAAGGCGGCATCTACATTGTAATAGGAAATTAACCCTGAACAAAACTGAACGTTCTAACTCCAAGACAACGACAATTTTGGAATACGTCAACGTCAAACGTCAACGTCAACGTCAACGTCAACGTCAACATTTGTGATAAGTGCTTTACATTATTATGTATCTTTGGCCATGTCCTAGGGAAAAGGTAATGTACGGCAATGTCACAAAGTTTATTAGTGGATCTATTCTTTAATGTAAGTTGTTTTGGGTTGTTAAAATAATTGTTTTGTTTATTAAATATAAGTAAGATTGAAATTAAAATAAATTAATTCCAATAAAGTACAGACTTCATCCAATGCTTAGTTTTCTTGCAAAAGTTGATAGGTATTAGGTGTTTTTAATTAAGTGTTTTGGCTCCCTCCCACTCGGTTAAGTTTGCAGAAGCTTGATAAGGTTTGAGGAAATTAAGATGGTTATGTCATCAAACGATAATATTCGACATTAAAATAGAGTTTTATGTAAAAGTCTGGCGTCTTGGTAGGTTTTACTTTTAATTTATCTTCCTTTAAGATGGATAGTTTGTGGTTAGGTTAAGTTTTGTACAATACTCATTAATGTTTTGTCCGAATTTAATTTTTTCAACTTTTAAAGTTGGCGTTAGACTTATTAGTTTTCAGGGGATTCGAACTTGGTGTTTCCTTTCTTGCAACAGAATATTTCTGGTTATAAGAAGCTCCCTAAATGTACGGGTCAAAATTTACGATAATAAGGCTTACTTACCCAATGGCTAACAACTGAAAATCAAAACTTTGAAAAATTTTCCCCAGACATTGTGTCCAAAGCAATGTTTGGATTTATGCTGTTATTAGATGGAATTAGTTTTATGAAGTTTGTCAGTAACTCATAGGTAGGAACTTTCAGTTCCTATTAACAGACGGCACGAAAGCAATATTTGTTGAAATTTTGGAAATTTTAGGGCGTGGCTATTTATGCACAGATTTATTGGAATATCTGTTTACTCTGAGTTTGGGGCTAGTAAAGTTTGTCAGGGCATGTTGGTTAGTTTTGATATTATTAGGATACTCATAGCATAAGCAGTGTATTTTTGATGCTATCTGTAACCATTGTTTTGTTACTCTATGAACACATACAGGCAATGTGTTTGTTCTCTGTGAACACAATGCATGAGTTTTACGCGACCTTAATGTGTTACTCTATGGACACAAGCAATAAGTTTGATACTCCTGCTCAAACAATGAGTTTCAAAGTTACTCTGGAATACGGGTAATGAGTTTATGTGAATTTACGAACACTGGCAGTAGTTTGATGTTACCGACGAGTACTGGCTATAGTTAGTGATGTCAGCCATGAACGTGGGCATTGAATTTATTTTCCGTGATCCTTGTCAAATGCGGGATAGGCCATCCGTCACCACAGACAGTGAGTAAATGGTACTATAGGCACAATGATTATGGAGCTTTTCATGATCACCAGGCATTGAGACATTCATACTAATCTTGAATAAAGGCAGCACTGCTCTTTCCCCGTAGGGAGGTAGTGTCGTCAGTGGACCTCGTAGGTATTACTTAAGGTTCTTTGCAGCGTGCCCTCGGCCCCTAGCTGCAACCCCTTTCGTTCCTTTTATTGTACCTCCTTTCATGTTCTCTTAATCTTACTTTCCACTCGCTCCTAATCCTACATTTGACTTGGATTCATAGTGTAACTGCGAGGTTTTCCTCCTGTTATACCTTTCAAACCTTTTACTGTCAATTTCCATTTAGCGCTGAATGACCTCATAGGACCCAGTGCTTGGCTTTTGGCCTAAATTCTATCTTCAACTCGGCACTGCTTTGTGGGGCTGGTCACAACATAGCTGGAACTTGTTGATGCTTCCTTGAACAGTACGTTGTGGAACCTTCATGAACACAAGCAGTGAGAGCGGATTTTATCCATAATCAAGGCAATAGTTTCCTCTGTAACACCTCTCAAACCTTTTAATGTCATTCTCCGTTTCAGCGCTGAATGCCTTAGTTCCCGCAGTGCTTGGCATAATGCCAAAAATCTACATAAATCAATCAAAATCAAATCTAATCTACGCGAGTGAAAATTTCAACTTTAAATGGCGTCTGAAGCAGAGTAGCATTTCAATTTAACGTTTTCCCTTTAATAGGTCATTCCGATTCTGAATAACCTCGTAGGTCCCAGCGCTCTGCTTTTGGATACATTTCATATTACCTTCAATATAATAAGTCACTAGTATTGGGTAATGACCATTATTTTCACAACTATCCATGAAACTCCCGTTAGCACTGTAGGCATTACTTAAGGCTCTTTGCTACGCCCCTTCGTCCACTAGCTACGAACCCTTTCATTCCTTTTACTGTACTTATGCTCGTATTCCCTCATATCTTTCTTTGCACCCTCTCTTGTCCAAATTGTTTCCTCTCCTGTTTACAACCTTCCAAACCGTTTCTAACTCCTGCTTTCCCTTTCAGCGCTGAATGACCACATAGGTCCAGTTCTTGGTCTTATCCTTAAATGGTATATTCTGTTCTATCCAGAAACAAATTTAAAGGACGAATAATTCCCAGGACTGGTTGTTGAGGATTGTAACCAGCACCAGGTATGTCAATGAGAGGCGGATGTTCCATCTAAGTTGGTAATATATTTGGAATTTAGGAGACATCATCGATGTTGGCCTGTTATGAGTTTTCTTTCAAAGGCTTGTGGATTTTGTAGAAATATCTTGTAATTTTATATAGAAATAATTCTTTAATCTTATTTATAGCAACTTTTAATTCCATTAGAAATCAAATTTCTCGATTTTGCCGTTTTAAACATCGTTCATTAGGGTATCTATTTTAAGTAATTATTTATATTTCCATGAAGCTCATGATTATATAACCTTTCCATTAAACTTATTATTTATATTTCCATTTTCATTCATTGTCGTCATAGCGCTTAATACTGTGGGGCCCAGTGCCTGGCTTTATGCCAAAATCCCTTATTCCAATTCAGGATAGTAACTATCACGGATACTACTGGCTAGGTGCGTTTGTGGATTAGACACCGAATAGGAGATAAATGAGCAAAGTGGTCGAACTTCGTAATCAAAGACGTTTGGAGGATTAGAATGACGTGACAGCCGTCAGATATGGAACGCTTCTTTATGTGGACGTATCATATGAAATGGGGGCAGCGCCTCAGCTGTGTGGTTGGTATGGTATTAGCGTCCCACCTCGGTGGTCGCGGGTTCGATTCTCGGCCATTCCATTGAGGAGTGAGAGATGTGTATTTCTGGTGATAGAGGTTCACTCTCGGCGTGGTTCGGAAGTCACGTAAAGCCGTTGTTCCTGTTGCTGAATAACCACTGGTTCCATGCAACGTAAAAGCACCATACAAACAAACAAAAACAAACAAACATATGAAACGGTATTTGTGCTAATGGATCTCTTGAATTGCTATCGTTTCCGCTTGTTGCGGGAATTAAAATTGTTAACTACTGAAGGAATCTGCAAATGAGTGAATGAAGTGAAATACAGTTTATAAAAAACTTATTGGTACATAGGCACCATATTTTCCAATGAATTCTCAGTATGGTTTTTAATAAACCGGTTGCTCTGGACAAGAACCCCGTAGGGGGCTAAAGCCACTAGTGCACCTCACGGGGTGCACTGTAGGCATTACTAAAGGTTCTTTGCAGCGTCCCTTCGGCCCTTAACTGCAACCCCTTGCATTCTTTTACTGTACCCCCGTTCACATTATCTTTCCTCGATCTTACTGTCTGACCTCTCCCAACAATGATTTCACAGTGCAACTGCTTTGAGGTTTTCCTCCTACTACACCTTTCACACCTTTTCTGTCAATTTCTGTTTTAGAGCTGAATGGCCTCATAGGTCCCAGTGCTTGGCCTTTCGCCTAAACTTTGTATTCCATTCCATTTTAGACAAGACTGACTGTGGTGAATTGTTATTAACTTCTAAATACGGTTAGTGAATTGTAAAGAAGCGAATCCGAGAAGCTGGTATAGCAGACACGAACAAGAAGCATTATAGTGAAAGACGTTAAGTCTAATATTAGGGAGGCTACTTACCAGGATGATTGTCTTAGTGTATTTAGGAAAAGGTAAACGCCATTGAGGGTTTCTTTATCTCGGGATGTTGCCAAGTCCCGTTTTGACGCAAATCGTGCGTCGTTTAATATGGGTCGCTCTGTCAGGCAATGGATTTGCTTATCGAGGTTTATCGTAACTGAATGTTCTTTGAGGGGAACAGACCAAAGTGAAAGAAAGAGTTGAGGAATTGACATTGGAATATAGAATGTAGGCCAAAAGCCAAGCGCAGGGGCCTATGAGGTCATTCAGCGCTGAATTGGAAATTCCTAACCTAACCTAACCTAACCTAGTGGCATGGCAAAAACAAAGAGAGAGAGAGAGAGAGAGAGAGAGAGAGAGAGAGAGAGAGAGGAAACGGGGTTTGTGCAATACTAGTATACATCTCGGGAATTTGCTACCCGGGAAATACCGGCGAGTTTGCTCAACTACCGGTGTTGGAAGTTCGCTTGTTTGTTCCTACTTTTTTTGCCGGATGCCACAAGAGAAACATATGGGGGTCAGGGGATATAAAGGAAGTAGGGCTTTACTTCACAACCTCATGAATGCGGAAGGTAGAAGTTGGGCTCTTTATTTCGGGTAGGTCGACGATCACGAAAACCAAAATCGCGGAGGTAACTCAGCAGTAAAGATAATTGGCAGGAGGTCAGCCGGCTTCTCCTAACACCATTTGCTGTTCAAACACAATTTAAACTCATTCTTCAAGTTTTAGAAGCTGATTCTTTAAGGTTAACTTTAATACTGTAGTTTTAAGCAAACAGCCTTTGGATCAATATTCATTTGAAATTTTGTTATGAAAAGGTTTTAATTAAGATATAACTCGAGTCTTCATTACACTTAATGGTGGTTCAGTCTTTTCTTCTTTCCTCTGAGCTTCCAGACTGAGTAAACCATTTATTGAGTTTCAGAATCACATAGATTCAAGGTAGAAGGTAACGAGATAGGCGGAGAAATACTTCCTCTGAGAAGTTGAGGGCCTCCTTCAGGCAGAGGAGAAAACGGAAGAAGGGAAGTCGTTCCAGAAACTGGAACTTTCAAGAGATCATGAGTAATGAGACAAATACTTTCATGAAGTCTGGAGAAGAGATATATTTGCATACTTTTACATTTATTTCATACACGCTATTTAACTGTTCGTCGGACCTTCGTGATGTTTTAAATATAATCAAACGTTGAGGCCCTTATAACAGTGTCTGGAACATCTTCCTTCCAGCTAGAATTCCTGGAAAGTAGCGTTTTAGTTGATGGCGTCGTCCTTGGTCGTCGAAACTGGACTCCCTGTCTGCGGAATTCCTCAGCAATGCTGAGCAGTTCCCGGACGTGTTCAGGGATTAGAGGGTAGAGGAGTTGGCAGGGATTGTCGCTGGAAGGCTGGAATCCAGCTCCGTCGGCCACGAACTCAACGCGGGTGACTCCTCAGATTCCAGGGGCAGTCTGGAAAGGAACAAAATGTAAGTTTTGATCATTCCTTTGGATTTTTCTTCCAAATGATATTTCTAGATCCAGATGTTTCATGAGAGGAATCTTTCTATTTTTAATGTTTTTTTTTCGTTGGAGGAAACTGGCTGAAAGCAGAGGAGACGTTTGAGATCCTCCTTCGAGAAGCGACTCACACATAATATCCTCTCATGCTGACGGCACCTTCGGCCCCTGGGGCGCCGGACACCTCCATCTCGAGGCCGTTGTCGGCGGCAAAGGCGTAGTTGAAGTTGCCGTCGCCCTGGTCGACTCTGTCGTCCCGCAGGAGGGCCACGACGCGGTCCTGGGTCTGGGGAGAGGCCAGGGACACGGCCACCAGGCAGAGGAAGACGACGATCGCCTGTGGAAAAGAAGAAGAGAATGAAACATTGTGTCTGGCGTCATCCTTTCTGAATCGTCTCGCTTAAAAAATTACCCCTTTTCATATCGACGCCTGGAATGAATGTGATAACGATTCAGTCGATGCGCGTTTGTTAACAAAACATCATCGAATGATCAGACCTTTTGACTTCTTTTGGGAAATTATTAAATGAAAAAACCTATTGTAATTTTTGCCCAGTTGCCTTTAACTTAAAATCAACGGGTTAATTAAAGCAGATTAACTGACAAAATATCATTCTTCGAAACTATAGTCTCTTCTTTAAAAGATTAGAAGGAAATCAGTTCAAATAAACTTTCCCTTAGATCTTGGAAATCCTAAGAAATGTTATTTTTGGATCGTAGAAATATGACCCTTGAGTCCCATCAACTGTGAGGACATGACACAGCAATTCTGAAGAATAGTCATTTTTAAGTTCCGAGAATAATGGTTCTCTAAGAATCAAGTGCAGGAATGCAGCAGATTGCGGAATATCTGTCCTGTCACTTACTGACTTCATGGTGCTGGAAACCTCAGACGAATGATGCTAAGGAGCCAAGTTTCGGGTCCTTTTATACGAACAGGACGGAGAGATGGGTTTTAGGGTGGAGTGAGGGAGAGAGGAAAGAGGTATTATTAGGCGGTCAAGAAGAGGCAAACATTCTTACCAGAGTCCGCCTGGGGAAGGTCATCTACTAAGGGGCAGGTGACAAGGCCAACCTCATCTCAGAAGAAGTCCTACTGGAGGGAGACCTGTTTTCCCCTGATCTCCGTTATCAATACAAAAGGGACCTGAGGTCAGGTAACTGGCAGAAGGGCCATCCAATTCTTTATCCTCGTTCTTAGTAGAATTACTCGTTAGGATATACTATTTGCGTCACAAAAAGTAAGATAAACGATGCTGGATGAAATATCCGTTTTTAAAACCTCCTAAAGATTCCTGCACGCGCACGCACTAAAATATATATATATATATATATATATATATCTATATATATATATATATAGTATACGTATATATATATATATATATATATATATATATATATATATATACAAATTAGATTTTGTAAAACAGATTAATCTGGAAAACTCCAAAAGATGATGGAATAATGGTAAGCTTTAATGTTAAAGTCTGTTCACGTGTGTACCTGTCAACTACGTCTTGGAATTTTTAAATGGCGAACTTAATAAACATGTCATATCTCAGCCATATCACACTGTGAGTGGTTGACACTTATTTTATTTAATGGGAAATTTTAAAAAAAAATTTTTAAAAAAAAAATTTGGAATGCAGATGGGGGTAATTGCATGTCCAAGTATTATCACATATTTCCATGGAATTTTTAGTGTCTAGAATAGCTAATTCAGTTATGGCAGATATTATTTTCTGGGTTAGATATCTTGACGATGTATTTGCGGTACTGAAAACTTCTATTAAAACATTCAGAAGATTTTAAGACCTCAATAATTTAGTTCCCGCCATAACTTTTACGGTTGACAAAAGAAAACAATGGTATCATCTCATTTTGGAGGTTACAGCTGCCAAGTCAGTTGTAAGTTCTAGCTACAAGTTTAAAATACACAGAAAACCTACAAATAAAAAATTTCGGGGGCTGACAATGCGCAATGCTCGTAAAAACAGAAGAAAACATTTTTTTCTACTATGTTTTTTCTTCTATGTTTTTACAAGCATTGCACATTGTCAGTCCCCAATATTTGGATCAAGAAATTGAATATATAAGAAAAATAGGGAAAGATTTATGTTATCCTTCACATACATTACATATTTGCCACAATAAAGCCCACAAAAATTTTAGTTTTATAGTGTAAGTAACACGGAGAAAGAAAATTTCTAAGAAAAACATTCTCAGTTTACTTTATTTTAACGGATTTGAAACCATTAAATCATTGCTAAAAAGCCTTTAAGGTCTCAAACCTTGTTTTTTCCTACAATAACACACTAAATGAATGTTAATAAAAAATGGCCCCCCAGGGAAAGCAACAACATAATATATAAAATTCCATGTACAGACTGCCCCTCCTTTTTTCTTGGACAGTCGAGCAAAAGGCCTTAGAAGTAAGATTAAATCACCATAAATATTCTGTCAAAACTGAGCAAACATCTAATGCAATATTCATTCATTTAAGTGAAAACAACCACCAGATAAATTGGATTGTAGTTCAGTAATTGCAAGATCAAAAGATGTCTTATCACGAAATCTTTCAGAATCTGTCACAATACAACTTAGCCGTGGCCTGTTTCATTTAGACCCTTGTATTTGTAACATGTTTAAGAATGACCTCAAAAATATAATTACAGACTTTAAATATAAATTAGTTTGCCTTTGAGAGATTTCTTTGTATATGTATGTTTAATATGTTTTGTGAATAAGTTTTGCCTTTACAAAGATCTGAATGGTGGTCAGCTGCCGCCCTGTATAATCCTTTAATTGTCTTGTCCCTGTGTCTGAGCAGTTGACTTAATCTTTTTGTTCTTAAATTGTACCCATGTTTATGCTTGTTTGGAAAGGTTACTCATTCTCCAGGTGGTGTGTTGGATTCTATGTTACTAATCTCCTAGAATCCCTAACTGTCACTTATACAACCTTTCCTGTACTCTAAGTTTCTCATGTAAGTCTGTTTGTCTGCTAAGTAAAGGACATTGAGAAATGTTGATGTAGGAACTCCGTTGTTTATCTTTCTTCGTGGCTTATACCTTTATTATGCATTTATCACGTTCCAAACTCTCGTGATTCAGTTATACAAAATTTATATATATATATATATATATATATATATATATATATATACGAGAAAGAAGATTAAGGGCAGGAACATGAAGAGATTCGCATTATGCTTGAATGTTACGTTCGTGACAACATCGCCACATCTTCAGGGGGTTTTCTACAAAAAGTATAATACGTTAACATAAAATAAGAGCTGATTACAAAATCCAATAGTTGAAAAATTAAAACAGTTTAATGGTAAAATTACAACTCTCACACTCAAATTACATGCACACTTGATTAAAACAGACCAAAGTACCAAACAACTGACAAATGACGAGAAGAACATTTAAAAAAATTTGCATTTCAAATATACACACATAAACATAACAACAAATACAATAGAAAATAAAAGTCATACATTCACAAAACCACAGCCAAAAAAACAGCTCAACACTTAACCAACCTTTCAGCATCAAGATAAAAACACACTTAAAGTAAACACGTCAAGAGGGACAAGGAATGACAGAATAATTAGGCTAAAAACAAAGGGACAGCAGAGTAATGGTTGGTTTAAGGTTGGAACTCGTAGTTTGATGTTCAGTGTGTCCAAAATCAACAGTCCGTCGAGTTCCCTTGTTATATATATATATATATATATATATATATATATATATATATATATATATATTACTATTACACACACACTTATATATATATATATATATATATATATATATATATATATAGTATATATATAATATATATATATATATATATATATATTATATATATATATATATATATATATATATATATATAAATCACAGTAGATTGACGTGACTTCATTTTATAAGCGAATACCACAGATAAAACAATAGGCAGAAATTCATAGCCCAGCGCTTACGTCCTTTGATAAGACATTGTGGACAATGTCTTATTGAAGGAAGAAAGCGCTCAGCTACCAATTTTTGCTATTATTTTTCCTGTGGTATTCGCTTTCAAAATATGTATATATATAAATGGCAGTCCAAGTAATGTTAGTGCTGGATATAACGTGAATGAATCTATTTACTTTTTATTGCAAACAACCCCAACAAACTTAGTTCTAAAAGCAGTTCAATGTCTGCAATGATGAGTCAGAGTAGATAGCCGTGTAGTACACAAAATCAATTAAAGTGCCTCTGTAGCGTGGTCGGTATGTGTTGGCGTGCCACTCGGTGACCACGTGTTCGATTCTCGAGCATTCCATTGAGGTGTTATTGATTAATATTTCTGATGATAGAAGTTCACTCTCGACGTGGTTCGGAAGTCACGTAAAGCCGTTGGTCCCTTTTCTGAATAACCTCTGGTTCCATGCAACGTAAAAAACACCATACAAACAAACAACAAAATCAATGACATTTACATTAAAAAACCAATCCTCAACATTATTTTGATGACTGTAGTTTTAGATGCAACTTATGATGAAAACAGAATAGTTGACCTATGGTACAATTCACTATCCCTGGCCGGGTATAATGAGTACAAAGCCTAAATAAGCTAAATGGGAACGACTGTATTTTCCCGAAACACGAAAATGGTTAAAAAATAAAAAAGGAGCTTTCGATCGTTTGCACAACGGTTCCTCTTCAGCCATACCTGCAACACAGCATTACTCTCTATTTCATTTTTATAGATTTCAGATGCAACTTCTTTATAAACAATAGAATAGTTTTGCATGAATCAGATTTTAGGTCTATATTAAAATTTCAAAGGTATTTGAAACCTAATTTGCTATGTAAAAGAGAGAGTTTAGTTGTAAACTTAGACGTCATGACCAGTTAATGACGGTATAGAGTTTTGTTCTTTCTTTGGTTTCTTAACTTTCACTAAATCATTATTAACTTTCTTTATACTTTTCTTAAAAGAAGCGACATTAAATGGGAGAAACTAATCAAATGATTCATTAAGATTCAGAATCATTTAGATTCTAAGTAGAGGGCTACGGAAGAAGTGGAGATATACCTCCTCAGAGTTGTGATGGACTTCGATTGATAGAGGGGAAAAAACAGAAGAGGGGAAAGAATTCCAGAAACTGGAACACACACGAATAATGAAAACAATGCCATTATGTCTGAAGAAGAGATATATTTCGTAATTTTCGTACTTCTATCATACACGCATTTGCACCTTCGTAGGGCCTTTGTTAACCCTTAAGTAAAAGGTTGTTGAGGCCCTTATACAGTGTCTGGAACATCTTCCTTCCAGGTAGAATTCCAGGAAAGTAACGTTTAGTTGATGCGTCGTCCTTGGTCGTCGAACTGGACTCCCTGTCTGCGGAATTCCTCAGCAATGCTGAGCAGTTCCCGGACGTGTTCAGGGAGAGGGTGAGGAGTTGGCAGGATGTCGCTGGAAGGCTGGAATCCAGCTCCGTCGGCCACGAACTCAACGCGGGTGACTCCTCCAGATTCCAGGGGCAGTCTGGAAAGGAACAACAAAACGTAAGTTTAATCATTCTTTTGGATTTCGCTCCAGATGATATTTCTAGATCCAGATGTTTCATTAGAGGAATCTTTCTATTTTTAATGTTTTTTTTTTCGTTGGAGGAAATTGGCTGAAGCGGAGAAGGATATAATTGAAAGCAGAGGAGACGTTTGAGATCCCCTCTTCGAGAAGCGACTCACATAATATCCCTCATGCTGACGGCACCTTCGGCTCCTGGGGCGCGGACACCTCCATCTCGAGGCCGTTGTCGGCGGCAAAAGGCGTAGTTGAAGTTGCCGTCGCCCTGGTCGACTCTGTCGTCCCGCAGGAGGCCACGACGCGGTCCTGGATTTGGGGAGAGGCCAGGGACACGGCCACCAGGCCGAGGAAGACGACGATCGCCGGTGAAAAGAAGAAGAGAATGAAAACAAATGTCTGGCGTCATCCTTTCTGAATCGTTGCTAAAAATTACCCCTTTTCATATCGACGCCTGGGAATGGATGTGATAACGATTCAGTGGATGCGTGTTTGTTAACAAAATATCATCGAATAATCAGACCTTTTGACTTCATTTGGGAAATTATCGAGTAAAAAAACCTATAGTAATTTTTGCCCATTTACCTTTAAATTAAAATCAACGGGTTAATTAAAGCAGATTAACTAACAAAATCTTATTCTTCGAAACTATAGTCTCTTCTTTAAAAGATTACAAGGAAATCAGTTCAAATAAACTTTCCCTTAGATCTTGGAAATCCTAAGAAATGTTATTTTTGGATCGTAGAAATATGACCCTTGAGTCCCATCAACTCTGAGGACATGACAGCAATTCTGAAGAATAGTCATTTCTAAGTTCGAGAATAATGGTCTTTAAGAATCAGGTGCAGGAATGCAGCAGATTGCGGAATATCTGTTCTGTCACTTACTGAACTTCATGGTGCTGGAAACCTCGACGAATGATGTTAAGGGAGCCGAGTTTCGGGTCCTTTATACAGGACGGAGAGATGGGTTTAGGGTGGTGGAGTGAGGAGAGAGGAAAGAGGTATTATTTAGACGGTCAAGAAAAAGCAACATTCTACAGAGTCCGCTGGGGAAGGGTCATCTACTAAGGGGGCAGGTGACAAGGTCAACCTCCCTCACAGAAGAAGTCCTACTGGAGGGAGACCTGTTTTCTTCTGATCTCCGTTATCAATAGAAAAGGAACCTGAGGTCAGGTAACTGGCAGAAGGGCCATCCAACTCTTTATACTCGTTCTTAGTAGAATTACTCGTTAGAATATATGTGTCACAAAAAGTAAGATAAACGACAGTGGATGAATTGATCACGTTCTCTAAAACCTTCTGTATGTTTCTGCACGCGCGCACGCTATATATAGTATATATATATATATATATATATATATATATATATATAATATAGATTATAATATAATATATCATAGATATATATATATATATATGTTGTATATATATATATATATATATATATGTATATTATATATGAATTTTTTTATCCACATTACCGTGATTCATATACATGCATTAAGATTAATGTCCTTTTACATCTAATTTGCTGTACATTGGAAATGATATATTTTCATATATGTTAACTGAATGGGATTTTTTAGTTGATAATAATTTCGAACCAGCGCACAGACGAGAAATCAGGACTTCAGTGAGGTTACCGACTCGGCCAACAAGTGAGGTATAAGTTGATACCGATTCCGACCTTTGAAATCACTGTCGAACTCGGGTATTTGTAATTAGAATCGTTATCCACCCACTTCTTCCATGTTAAGTAAGTCGTACGTTTGCCGCACGTAGTTATATTATGAATTTTTATCACATCACTGTGATTCATATACATGAATTAATCTACAAATATCCTTTAGGATCCAATTCGCTCTACCTCGGAATTAATATATTTTCATATATGTTAACCAAAGTTCGACAGGGATTTGTAAGGATGGAATAGGTATCAAATTATACTTCACTTGTTGGCCAAGTCAGTAACCTCACTGAATTCCTGATTTCTCGTTTATGCGTTGGTTCGAATCCATGAGAGAATTTCCCTTCGGTTAACATATATGAAAATATATTAATTCTGAGGCAGAGTGAATTGAATATTAAAGGACATTTGCCGCCCGCCAGCAAGAAGATGAAGAAAGAGAAAAACAGAGAAAAGCCAGAGAAGCAGAGAGGAAAGAGAAAGAAGCAGAAAGGAAGGAAAGAGCGAAGAAGAGAAAGCATGATCTAGCTCTCAAGGAGAAGGAACTCGAACTCAAGTGGGAGAAGACCCATAAAGAGAGCATCCTAGCTCAAGCCACTCTGCAAGTTTCCAGCCATACACCCACTGTGCCTCACAGTCCCACCGTCTCCTGCCAGCCTTTTGCTGCTTCACCGCCTGCCTCCTCCATTTCAGATGAGGTGAGCTGACCAGTTAACCCCGGACTTGTTCCGGCGGGAAATTCAAAGGAGGACTCCTTAACCTCCCCACTACTCAATTCCAGAGAGGACTCTTCACCTGTGCCAGAGCACACTGCAAGCCTTGGTGACCCCACAGATTCACAACCTGTGGGCCCATCCCGGCTTCATCATCCAGTGCCAAGGAAGAAGTTCTGGAGCAAGTTCTGCCATGACTGTGGCCGCAAGGGTCACATGTCTGCAAATTACGGAGGGTGCGCTAATCACAATATTCCCGCCATTGCAATGGCAGTTACCAATTCATCTTTGCTAGGCCCCCCGGTTAAGGGCCCTATCACTGTCGCACCCCTCCAAAGCCATTATCCTCCAAGCCACTCAGAGCCTTTGACGACTCTGGCGCTCAAATCTTCCCTAATACGGGAAGATCGAATTCCCCACAGGGCTAACGTCGATAGACATCGACTAATCATAATTGAAGGTATCAACCATATTAAGTTGATCCTTCTAACCATCCAATTGAGGGTCACCAGACCTCACTTCTCCAAGGTTTGTACCCTTGCAGTTGCAAGTAACATTCCAGGAGGTTAGGACCTCCTCCTAGGGCAAGACATGAAGTCCCCCTCTCATTTCCAAAAAACCTAGGGGTCCTAACCCCACACTCAATCACTCTAAAGTAAGGAGCCATCCAAGACCTACTTCCTCCCGGAAGTACAGCCACCAACAGTCTCCCCCGTCACCAAGGAGGGAGATTGATCACTCCCTGTTCCGCTGCAAAACCTGCAATGTAATAGGGCACTCCACTAATTGACCTGGGTGCCCTAGCAAGCTATAAGCAGCGGACACTATCCATCCTCAGAAAGGCTCAGCCTTCCACAGGAGACAGGAACCTCTGTCTCCCATCACCACAGGCATGCTGAGATGTATTACATCGGTACCCGTCCCAGGTATGCCTGACGTCGACTCTCTGTCAGTGCCACTTGGCAGCACTGAGCAGTGCCAAGCTCCGTCCCGCCTGGACGCAGAGCCACCACAAACCTTGACCTTTGCACCTCGCCCCGAGCTAGTGCCGGCGCCAGAAACTAACCTAATCAAGGATATTCCTGCAGGAGAT
The DNA here is from genome assembly GCF_015104395.2 of Macrobrachium nipponense. NCBI lineage: Eukaryota > Metazoa > Arthropoda > Malacostraca > Decapoda > Palaemonidae > Macrobrachium > Macrobrachium nipponense. The sequence continues at coordinate 30,237,479 of NC_087215.1, read as the reverse complement.
CTTCCAACAGGCATGGAGCTTAAAACAGCCTATTGCCACGCTCCAACCCTAGACGCTTCATCCTCATCAACCTCTGTCAGACCTCACCTTTACATCTCCTCTGGACGACCAGGAACTGCCCGACCAGGAGTCATCCTGGAGTCTTACCCTTACGACGGCTGTCGCAGCAGCCGAAGTGAGGGCCTCCCCTGCAGTAGGTTCCACCTCTATGATGGTTGCTGTAGATGCTGAAGTAGGGTGTTCACCTGTAGTCCCTAGGGCTACCACTGCCTCTGCTCCTGATAGCGTTTCTGGCCTTTCCCTAGAGTCTGTGCTTCCGTCAACTCCTAGGACTGGTGTAGCCAGGCCCTGGAGCAATAAGAAGAAGAAGAAGGGACGTAGCCAAGTCACTAATTGACCCTAGGTACAGTGTCAACTTAATTTACAGAATGATCCTGGCACCTACCCAGAGAAGGTAGCCAGCTTGATCTCTGCCAGTAGACTAACTCTCTAACCCCCTAGAACTTGTATTACTAACCCTCACTTAAATGTCATAATTACCTCATTAAATTTCCATCCTGGTACACTCTTAATCACTCATCACCCTCACGCATCATTACCTCATCTTATGTATTTTAACAATTCAGGTCGATAAACCTCTGCTGTGATTACCACATTCTGGAATGATTGCGTCTCTAATTAACTGTAATGAGTAGGTTAGGCTAATAATTTAGTACCAGGGCATTAGGGTGGTAGTAAGTAGAATTTTCAAAGTAACCTTACATAGGGGTAGAGTAGCCTGTCGTCACAGACAACCAGTAGTTCCCACTTAGGCTAGACTACATTAATTCAGTAAGTTAGTACACTTAGCATCTCCACCTATAAGTTAGGAGGCCATTGTAGCTAGCCGTATCGCTGTTCTAAAACCTCAGTTAGAGTACGAGAACTGTTTAGTCGAGGCGATCGACTTATTTAGCTGAGGCCTTCACAGCCGAAAGGGAGTGAATGCCTTCTTAACAGGGGAGCTTTTACGGATTTTGATCGCCTTTTCTTCCCAGTATCATTAATTTTTAATTAGTTTCTAGAAGAGCAGCCATTTTTCTCCTATCAGCTGACTTTAGCAGGCAAAAACAGGCCAGCCATAGTTATTTCTGGCACCAGTCGGGTGGCGGAGGAATAAAGACTCCTTCAGGATTAGGGACGTATCCAAAGGGGAGTGTGTAGCTAGCTAGGTACTTCTTAGGCCTGCTATTAAGATAATTTATCCTCTGAACCTTTTGCTGGCCGTATGTCTGTTCCCAGGATAACCTGCCCGACGATGGTCTCAGTCCATCACAGTCCTTGACCCAGGACAGACGTCCAAGCCAGCCTCCCCATAGGCCTACAAAGGCGCTACTGGCGCGCCCTGAACTCTGACAAAGCCAACGCCATATTCTCCAAAGGTCCACTACATAAGGCACCCAGATTTGCTGAGTCACGTGCTCTGTCTCCTCGCACGCAAGAGCTTCCTTACCACTAGATAATATCAATTTTGGAAACCAGCATTGAATTAGATGTTGATATTGGCTATATGCCTTGCCTTTACCTCAGGCCATTCAACGTTGTCTTGTAAATAAATGTAATGTAAATTAATCAGCTGAGTATTCCTGGCGACCTTCCAGAACCAAATCAATCCCTTTTATAGTTATCTAAGGTAAGTCAGAAGTGCTCCATGCTCCATATTTTCCCTCTTAATATTTTTCCCTTACGTTTGGGACTACAAGGCTGCCCATACGTAAAATATATATATATATATATATATATATATATATATATATATATATATATATATATATATACATATATATATATATATATATATATATATATATATAATATATATATATATATATATATATATATATATATATATATATTACTTCTAGGGCACAATTTTTTCACGGATACAACATCATTGAATAGAATGGCTTTTTCACTGTTTACCAGCTTTTTTTGAAATTGATTCATATTTTCTAATTATTTTCTTCAGTTCATTGTTCAGGTTACTAATGGACACATAATGGGTTCTTCCATTTACTCCAGTATTTTTACAAAAACGCGACAGCTGTTTCGTCAACCTATAGTATTGACGTTATCAAGCGTACTGATACAAATATGAGCCTACATGCGTTTTGTGACGTCATGAGGACGGAAAGGTAGTACAATTGCAGATACCTAGTTTTAAATATTTACAAAAGACTATAGTGAACATAAAATAAGACAAATAAATAAATATGTTAACAGAAATTATATCAAAAGTTGAAAGTAAGTTATTATATACAAAGTTTTACATAAATATATATTAATTACATATATGTTTAATTAACAAAATGTCAGTGTGCGCTCCTGTCCGCGTGTGGTAGTGGTCTTGTTCCACGCGGTGTAGGAGGGCAGCCCTTCAGCCGCGTGGAACAAGACCACTACACACGCGAACAGGAGCGCACACTGACATTTTGTTAATTAAACATATATGTAATTAATAATATATATTTATGTAAAATTTGTATATAATAAATTACTTTCAAACTTTTGATATAATTTCTGTAACATATTTATTTATTTGTCTTATTTTATGTTTCACTATAGTCTTTTGTAAATATTTAAAAACTAGGTATCTGGCAATTGTACTACCTTTCCGTCCTCATGACGTCACAAAACGCATGTAGGCTCATATTTGTATCAGTACGCTTGATAACGTCAATACGCATAGGTTGACGAAACAGCTGTCGCGTTTTTGTAAAAATACTGGAGTAAATGGAAGAACCCCATTATGTGTCCATTAGTAACCTGAACAATGAAGTGAACGAAAATAATTAGAAAAATATGAATCAATTCAAAAAAGCTGGTAAACAGTGAAAAAAAGCACATTCTATTCAATGGAAATATATATATATATATATAAAAGTCATTTCACATTACCGTGATTCATATAATACATCGAGCTACAATATCCTTTAATATCTAATTCGCTCTACCTCGGAATTAATATTTCATATATGCTTAACGAAGGGGAATTTTTTACATGATAATAGATTTGCCTGGTACCGGGCACGAACCCAAGAAGATATTCAAATCCAGGAACGTCAGTGAAGCTTTACCTACCCCACCACCGCGAGAGGCTATAAGTTTATGTCGTCTCTCTCAAATACCTAAGCGCAATAGGTATTTGAGGATGAGAGACGACATAAACTTATAGCCTCTTGCCGTGGTGGGGAAGGTAAAAGCTCACTGACGTTCCTGGATTTGAATGTCTTCTTGGGTTCGCGCCCGGGACCAGGTAAATCTATTATTGTGTAAAAGAAATACCACTTCGGTTAAGCATATATGAAAATATATTAATTCCGAGGTAGAGCGAATTAGATATTAAAGGACATTGTAGCTCGATGTATATATATGTATATATATATATATATATATATCATATATATATATATATATAATATATATATATATATATATAAAATGTCGTTTCACATTACCGTGATTCATATAACATATATCGAACTACAAATGTCCTTTCATATCTAATTCGCTCTACCTCGGAATTAATATATTTTTCAATATATGCTTAATCGAGGGGGAATTTTATAAGCGATAATAGAATTGCGTCGACAGGCGTGAACCAGCGACCTCCCAATTCTGGTTGGCAGTGAAGCCTTAAAGTACCCGGAACATCGCAAGAGATATAAGTACATGCCGCCTCCCACCTGAAATACCTTTCGCGCGCAGGTATTTTTTGTTTTGGAGACTGCATCAACCCATCTCGTTCTCAGTGGCGTGGTATAGTGCTTTGCCCGCACGTAGTCATTATATAAGTCTATCACATTATCTTGAGTTCATATATATATCGAACTACAAATGTCCTTTAATATCTAATTCGCTCTACCTCGGAATTAATATATTTTCATATATGCTTAACCGAGGGGGAATTTATTAAGCGATAATAGAATTGGCGATCAATGAAATTAAGATTATGTTTAAGATGGGAGCTAGATATATTACCCACTAAGTCACCCAAAAACCTCTGGTGGCAGAGGTTTTGGGTGACTTAGTGGGTAATATATCTAGCTCCCATCTTAAACATAATCTGATTTCATTGATAGAATTATGGGTAAAAATTTGGATGGAAATGTATAGTCTGGACATCGTCTCCTTATTCACTAAGTGCCTCTTGATTTTGTTCTAACTAACTTGATCAAAAATTGCCGAATAAGGAAAAATGGTCACGCCACCTATTCATATAATAAGTTTTGTGAGCTTATAAAGACGGGTGTAGAATCCACCATATTTGAGTTTGAAGGAGATTTCTCTATCAACAAAAGCAGGGGTTGCTATGGGATCCTCGTTGTCGCCTGTTTAGCTAATCTTTGTATGGAATTTTTTGAAAATACTTTTGGTGGACAAACTTCCAGATGATTTGAAACCTTTTATATGGTAAGATATGTTGACGATATTCTTTATTGTTTTTTGAAGGACGATGCCGAAAGTTTTGATCAGCTTCTTTTACAACTGAATAGTTTTCTTCCATCCATCACGTTATTTCAGTGGAAAGGGAAGTCGACAAGCGTCTGCCATTTTTAGACTTGGTTGTTCACAGGGATGATGTAAATGAGTCTTTTAAATTCTCTGTTTTCAGGAAAAGTACTCACAGAAATACATACATACATTTTTATTCATATTATGACGAGAAAATCAAACGCAACGTTCTGACGAATTTGTTTTTTTTTTTTAGAGCTTTCGAGTTTGTGACCCTAGTTCATTGACCAGGAAATTCAATTCTTGACTACGAGTTCAATAAGTTATGTTACCCATGTTTTTTTATCGACAGATGTCTTTCTAGAGCCAGAGGTATGTTTTTATAATCCAAGGGAACGACGTGTTCGACTGCTAATTTTAAATGCCTTCCCCTTCCTTATAATCTTGACCTGAAAAAAGTTTCAATAATCTTAGAATAGAAAGACATGGGTATAGCGTAGGTTTTCAATACCCTAATACTCTTAAAAAGAAAATTATCAAAAACAGTTGCAGAAAACCAAAACACCGATGTTGGAGTCTATGCTATAGGATGTAAAAATTGTGACAAATGCTAAATTGGTGAAAAGCGGTGTTCCCTGGACCAGAGGAAACGTGAACATGTTGCAGCTTGCCGTTGGGCAACGTTTACAGCGCCATTGCCAAACATACTTGGATTCCGATCATGCCATCGACTTCAAGAGAGAAAAGTTATTTATAAGAGTGCGGATAGGACTACTAGGAGAATTGTGGAAGGAGCTCTCATCACTTTGAATGACACCTTTGAGGGGAATACTGGAATACAGAACAATTTTACTTTGAGTGAAGAAATTTGCAAAAGGGCCAGAATAAAGAACTTCAGAAATGTGTACAGCCTCCTTCAATCTGATAATGTAAATAAACCATCCTTCGCCCGTTCCAGAGTCTAATCTACAAACTACCTTTTTGGTAACGACCGTCAAGATGTCATTCCCCCCCAGGAAGAAGACCGGCGCTTTGTCCCGCCCCGTAGATCACAGCGAATTATGGAAAGGCAACGACCAATGACTTGTTCGCATTTTTAACCTTGTTAATATTTTTTGTCTGTTTGTTATGTTATTTGGAATTCTTCACCAATACCATGTCTCATTTGCTTAGTGATCAAGTCCACAGGAGGATGGACGAAAGCTTTAAGCTTTGTAAATAAATATTATATCTAGATAAACAAGGATATTACTGTGGATCCCTCTATTGATTTCTCAGAAGCACGATACAGTGTTTTTATATTGCAATATATACTATATATATATATATATATATATATATATATATATACATATATATAAATTAGATGTATCACGAAACCCTCTGAAATACTGTGATATTGCTGACTGGATTATTCTATAGAAAGAAAGAAAGAAAGAAAGAAACGAAAAGAAAGAAAGACAGAAAGAAAGAAAGAAAGAAAAAGAAAGAAAGAAGAAAGAGAAAGAAAGAAAGAAAGAAAAAGAAAGAAAAAAGAAAGAAAGAAAGATAAAGAAAGAAAGAAAGAAATAAATAAGTATATACATTAAATAAAATAAATATATATGTATATATGTATATATGTATATATGTTATATATGTATACTATAATATACATAACCTAAGTAGTATCATAGTATAGAAAATGTATATAGAATATGTATAGTGATAGATAGATATATATATATATATATATATATATGTATATATATGTATATATATCTATATATATATATATATTATAATATATATAATATATATATATACACCACAAATATATAATATACACAAATATATATATATTATAATATATAATATATATATATATATGTATATATATATATGTATATATATGTATATGTATGGTATATATATTATATATATATTATATATATATATATATATGTATATATATGTATATATATATATATATATATATAATATATATATATATATATATATATTATATACACATTATATATATATATATATATATATATATATATATATATATATATATATATATATATATATATATATATAATTCTCCAGTCAGCAATATCACAGTATTTCAGAGGGTTTCGTGATACATCTAAGTAGACATCATAGTTTATTTAAGAAACGTTTCGCACACAAAAAACACGGTGCATCATCAGTCTGTGGAAGTAAAAACAATTACTTTATAAAAGGAACTCACAATAAATTACTAAAAATATTACATCATTAAAATACCGCAAAAGTTAAAAGTTAAAGATTTTAAAAACAAGGCAAAAGAACCAAGAGAGAGAGAACTAAAAACACCAACCATCCATGGTAAGAGACAGAGAAGGAATGGTAAACTTTGGCGTTCCAAACAAGACGACAGCTATGCCAGATACAAAGGTGAAGCCGTCGAGTTACTGTTCAGTGAAGGAACCAGCCTTTTAATGAGTAAGGACTCTAAGGTAGTTCAGTGCTCTGGGTCCCTCGTATAACCAATAATGGAGAAGTGCTGTTTCAAGACTTCTATTTTACATATTGCTACATGATTTTTAATATTTGAGAATTCTGGTTGCTTAATTCTCTGACCTGTACGAAAAACTGTAACCCATGTGACTGCAATATCTCATCCGCAGTAACCTACGTCTTGATCCAACGTAAGAGCCCGGACATCCAGGGCATGTGAATTTGTAAACAACGTTCGATCTCATGAAGGCCTGCAGGCGATCTTTAAAGTTAAAAAAATTAGCCTATTCTGCATGGATTGTTAGAAATAAGTTTGAGTTGAAGGCATGGCATTTCCTGTTCTATGATTTGCGTGAGTCTGCGTGAGAAACTTGGTATCAAAAACATATGGGATGGATGCAAATACCAGCTTTTTTTGGAACATCGAAATTGGCTATAGGTGGCTGGAGAAATTTGGTTAATACTACGTTAATGATTTTGAGAACTACATCTTTAGGATAATAATTTTTCTGAAAAAAGTTCAATAAAAATTCTATTTCATTATGAAAAATGGACCAGTTCGAAGAGTGTTTCAATGCTCTATGCACTAGGGTGTAAATGGTGTTTAATACAAAAGTTTTTTGACAAGAACTGTAATAGTCGTTGGCTAGCCTTTGTACCTGTATAGTCTTTTTTTCTATAAACTGCTGTGGAGAATTCAGTTAATTCTTGTAACATTAACATCTAAGAATGGTAAACTGTCATTGCTCTCCGTTTCCACCGTGAACTGAATATTTGAGTGTCGTTGATTAATGTATTGTAAAAACTGTGCACATTGCAGGATATTTAAAAAGAGCAAAAGTTTCATCCACATACTTTCTATAATAAGGTGGTTTAACAGAAGAGTCACATTGATCTAAAAATTTTGTTTCCATGTCCGACATAAAAAAAGTTAGCAAATATAGGACCTAAAGTAGATCCCATGGCAACTCCATCGACCTGCGAATAGAGTTGCTGTGTAAAAAACATAGAATCTTGCACAGCAAGTTCCAGAAATGTTTAAAAGTAGACCTATTAAAACCGTAAAACAGTGTCTCGTTATTGATAAAAATCCTATTTAAAATTATATCTATAGTTTCATTCAATGGCACATTAGTAAAGAGAGATTCGACGTCATAACTAACCATAAAATATTCACCATCTTGGTTGACAATTTGTTGTTGAAATTCGTATCCATTCTTTAAAGTATATTCGTTTAAACTAAAATCAGGCTGGCTAAAAAATTTAGAAATAGAGGAAGGATGGGCTATTATATGCGGCCATAATGGGTCTAACAGGAGTATTAGGTTTATGAATTTTTGGTAAACCGTAAAGGATACTAAAGGAGGAACCAGTAACAAATAGTTTTTGATAAGTAGTATCATTTATGATGTTGTCTATTTCATTTTCTTAGAAATCTATTAATTCTGTCCTCTTTTTTTATATATATCGAGAAAGTTAGGTTCACCATGAGATTGAAATTGTAGTGTCAGATAAAATGTTTTGCATTTTTTCAATATAATAATTTTTTTTAAGGATAACTACTCCTTTACCCTTATCAGGTTTGCAGATAACTATGTCTTCACGTTTTTTCAGGGTCAAAGTATATTTAAGTCATTTTTTCTAAAGAAGGGTGTCCAAGTGTTTTTTGATTATCATATGTTTTTTTTTTTGTATCAATGCTGACATTTTCTGTTGCAAATTACCCATATTCTTAACAACATCAAGTTTAACAAGTCTTTGAAACAGCACTTCAAATGGTAGAAAAAATCTGGCATAGTTCGGTCTATAGGAAGGTAGGCAGAAATCTAAACCAAAAGATAGCAGGAACTCCTCCCTCTTAGATAAAACGTAATCAGACATTAAAAATACAATGATTTCTTTGGTAAAAATCCGGAATGACAACACCGAGGTACTGAAGTTTCTTTTGATGTCGTACACATACAGATGAAACAAAATCATTAATAAATTTACAAAACAGCCTTTGGTAAAGTAGTTGATCCAACAATGAAAGGTCATTATAAAGTGTTTTCCTAAAATGTTCTACTGTTGACGTGAGTTTCTGGATGGACGCAATCTTGGTATCTATTTCATTCCTAAGTAGGGTCCTCAGTGCTTCCTTGTAAAATTCAGTATTGTAGAGGGAAGATTTGTAGAGCTTGAATCTAACAAATTTGGGGACGACATCATTCAGCTCACAGTACTGCAGAAAATCCAGATCACATTTGCTTTCTCAAGTCTAAGGGTCGACTTCTCCAATCTGCGTGAAGTGTCCAAGGTAACAGCTGGATAGCGGGTGTCTCAGTAGTTGGGCAAAGTGATGAATTCCTCGTAGTCGAAGGCGAAAAGCGAACAGGAAACGAAAACAGCTGCTGCATCATCTTCGGTGAAATATAGAATCTCCAGTCAGCAATATCACAGTATTTCAGAGGGTTTCGTGATACATCTTAGTAGACATCATAGTTTATTTAAGAAACGTTTCGCACACAAAAAACACGGTGCATCATCAGTCTGTGGAAATAAAAAACAATTACATATAAAAGGGGAACTCACAATAAATACTAAAAAATATTACATAATTAAAATACCGCAGCAAGTTAAAGATTTTAAAACAAGGCAAAAGAACCAAGAGAGAGAGAGAACTAAAAACACCAACCATCCATGGTAAGAGACAGAGAAGGAATGGTAAACTTTGGCGTTCCAAACAAGACGACAGCTATGCCAGATACAAAGGTGAAGCCGTAGAGTGACTGTTCAATGAAGGAACCAGCCTTTTAATGAGTAAGGACTCTAAGGTAGTTCAGTGCTCTGGGTCCCTCATATAACCAATAATGGAGAAGTGCTGTTTCAAGACTTCTATTTACATATTGCTGCATGATTTTTAATATTTGAGAATTTCTGGTTGCTTAATTCTCTGACCTTTAACTTTTAACTTTTGTTTGCGGTATTTTTAATGATGTAATATTTTTTGTAGTATTATTGTGAGTTCCTTTTATAATGTAATTGTTTTATTTCCACCAGACTGATGATGCACCATGTTTTTTGTGTGCGAAACGTTTCTTAAATAAACTATGATGTTCTACTAAGATGTATCAAGAAACCCTCTGAAATAATATATATATATATATTATATATATATATATATATATATATATATATATATATATATATATAATGAAGGCAGGGGAAGCACACCAACAGGTCAAGGACCTCATATTTATTAAGTTGCAACGTTTCGAAGCCAACCAGCAGGCCTCATTTTCAAGCTACATAGTAACAAGACCCAATTAGTACAATAAAATTAAGCTACAATATTAAAATACACAATGTAAGTTAGTACAATCACAGTTGAAAATACAAATAAGGACCAACCGTTTAGTGTGAAGACAGAAGAAGTACTAACAAAAAACGTAAACAGTTCATGAGAGGTAAAGAGGTAGGTGTAGACGTGGCATGGGTGTTCAATGAGGGGACCAGTTTTTTAATAAACAATGATTCATTAATTGTTAAAACCTTATGATTGGAAGCTCTGCCGAAAACCTTAAAGTCCTTGTACTTTATCCTACATTTATCGGATCCCTTAAAGTCCTTGTACTTTATCCTACATTTATCGGTATGATCCCTTATGTTGGAAAATTCGGGATTCGAAATCCAGTTCTATAGCTGACAGCTCTATGACTGTCGATTCGGACCTTAAGTAACCTATGTGCCTACATTGAGGACAAGTAAATTTGTAAATAACACATGAGGTCATCAATAGATCCAAACGGTTCTTGAAGCTTTAAAGGCTACCGATATTCAGTGGGTTTGTGGGTATAATTTTGGTTTTCATGGCTGGCATAGAAAGGTAATTCAGGAACGTGAGGAGTAGGATGACGTGGAACAAAAATATTATTAAAAAATTTGGAGACATGCTTAAAGAACAACTGGGTTGGAAAGCAGTTGCTGTTAAAATATTTTTGCAAGAACGTGACTTCATTGCGAAAAGATTGCCAACTGGAAGACAAAGCAAAGGCTCCGTGAAGCATGGTTAATAAGGCATTAATCTTAAAATCAAGAGAACAAAAACTATAAAAATTTGCACCAAGACCAGTGAATGTCTTTTTTCTAAAAACGGAAGTTGAGAAGCCTTGAGAGGAGCGTGTAATTAAGATATCTAAAAAATGCAACCGATTGTTGGTTTCGTGTTCAATGGTGAATTTGATGTTATGGTGAAATCAGTTGATGAAAGTTAAAAACCTCTCGGCGTCAAACCGACTTCTAAAGAGTGCAAACCTGTCGTCAACATACCGTTTATAAAATAGAATCAAGCATTTGCTCCTCCAGCGAGCACATGAAGACACCGGCAAAGATGGGTCCAAGAGGAGAGAGCCCATAGCCATACCATCAATTTGCGAGTAAGAACAACTATTAAAAACAAAAACGGTGTCCCGCACCGCTAGATCTGAAAGTTTTCTAAAATCGTTCATACAGAACCCGTTAAGAAGAGACTCATCCGTAGGAAAAAGCTTACTTAAAATAATATGAATGGTCTGTTGTACTGGTACATTTGTAAATAAAGACTCTACGTCATAGCTTACCATAATAAGGTCCGAGTCCTGAGCAAGAATGGAATGTTTGAACTCGCATGAATTCTTTAGGCTATAAGAATTTTCAGCCAAGGGGGCAAGCATGGGGACTATACTCGGTTTTTTTCCATCTGTCCATCAGCCTGTGGTGTTTTCGAATGGTAACACTGCGTCCCTGGCTTTAAATAGTTACGCTATGTGTAAGTTTTAGGTTAAATTAAAAGGATAAACTGCTGGGGGTGTACAATTTGCAACTGAAAAGAGGCTTTTAATTTAATTTAACTTACTGTATGGCCGAACTTACACTGTTAATATTCGAAATAGGATTTATTAATTTTAAAGGTTAAGAGCCCGGGACGCAGGGTTTGTTTACCATGCAGAAAACAAAAACCACAGCCACGTGATGGACAGATGGGGAAAAAAAAACTGGAAGTATAGACTATTTTGACCAGTTTGTAATTGGCGTTATTATAAGACGCTAAGATAGGACGATAGGAACATCATCTTTGTGGGCCTTCGGAAGGCCGTACATTGAACCATACGATGACCCTGAGCCGTATAGGGACTGATAAGTATTTTCAGTGATAATGCCACGGTCTTTTAAGCTTTTCAGAAATCGATTAATACGATCTATTTTAAACAGTGTTGAAAATTCAGGAGTTCCTAACTTCTGGAACTTTGAATTATCATTTAAAATTGTTTCCACCTTAGAAATATAATCATCCTTGTTAAGAATAACAACTTTACCTTTGTCTGGACGGGTAATAATAATGTCCTTGTTTTTTGCAAGCGATTTGAGAATATTCCCACGTCTTCCTTTTTTTAAAAAAAAGAGCCCAATATGTAGACAATTTAGTATAAGTTTTATGTGCTATCCCTTGGAGCTTTAATCGAAAGTTAGGACATCAAGGTTGAGATCAAGGTTGATCGATCTGGAAAACAGGAACTCTAGACTTCCAAAAAACTGTACAAATGGCAAAGCAAAATCCAAACCAAGAGAGAGGAGGAATTCCTCTCGTTTCGATAGGGAGTAATTGGTGACATTTAACATAGTTTTATTGTCAAGCTTAAATTTAGGAACAGAAACTCCTATTTTACGTAGTTTTCTCTCGTGAACCTCTTGGACATGGAAAACAAAGGAATTCATACACTTATTAAGCAGGTAAGTGAAGATGTAACGGTCGAGGTTAGATACGTAGTTCGTTAATAACACTTTCATAGAGAGTATGATTAGCAGTGGACAGCTTGTTAATAGTATTTTGTTTACAAGAAATCTCCATATTGAGAAAAGTAACAATGGAATCGGAATAAAAATGAGTGTTATACAAAGATTTCTTATACAATTTAAATTTAACAAAATTTGGCGTTACTTTGTTAAGGACGCAAAATTGTAGAAATTCCAGGTCACATTCTGCCTTCCGAAGTTATTTTGGTATCGCGTTCCAAAGATCTGAGTGTTGGTCCATATTTGTGAACGATGAAGGTATGAAAGATCTGACATCGGCTAAGTTTCAGTCGTATATAAAAAAGGAAGCGGGAACGAACAAAAAAAACGCAGAGGTGGCATCCTTCAGCGAAGAGGAGTCAGGGCGAATCGGAGGAAAATCCCAATGAATATTCAACAGGCGGAGGTTTCTCTAAACCCAACTATACAATGAAGGCGGGGGAAGCACACCAACAGGTCAAGGAACTCCTATTTATTAAGTTGCAACGTTTCGAGGCCAACCAGCAGGACTCATTTTCAAGCTACAAAGTAACAATATCCAATTAGTACAATGAAAATTAAGCTACAATATTGAAATACACAATGTAAGGTACAATAAAACAATCACAGTTGAAAATACAAATAAGGACCAACCGTTGAGTGTGAAGACATTTTATTACACTGATTGCTAGGGATCTCATATATGCAGCCACTCTTCTGTAGACGGGAATTCCTGATTAACAAATTCCCAAGTACATAGTTCTTAAAAATGACTTTAACAGTAAATGGTCTCAACAGCCCAGGGATGATCATAAACTGGTTACAGTATGGTAAAACAAGGAGGTTTTCCATATTAAAATCACTCTTACTACCAACTTCATAAAATGTTTTTCTTGCTTTACAGAAAGCCCTGTCAATAAAATCACAAGGGTACCTAAGATCTTCTTGTTGCAATGTCTCGGACTTTCTGAAGCTCAGCTTCGAGAAAGTCAGAGCAACTGACCCGCAGTGCCCTTAAAAACATGATTTTAAGTTAATCATTTTCAAGAACTATGTACTTAAGAATTTGTTAATCAGGAATTCCCGTCTACAGAAGAGTGGCAGCATATATGAGATCCCTTGCAATCAGTGTAATAAAATGTACGTGGGACAAAGTGGAAAGGATCTCGCAACAAGATTAAAACAACATGAATATAACGTCAGAACGGGAAATAATGAAACCAGTTTGTTTCAACATATGGATGAGTGCAACCACACCATGAACTGGAAAGAAACTAAAGAGATCATGTTCTGTAAAGACATCACAAAACGAAATATTGTCGAATCATGTATAATAAAGAAAAATCGTGTAGATTTGATCAACAGCAGCCCCGGGATGTACAAACTGGGTGAACTACTTACAAGTCAGTTTTTAAATGGTAGTACGATAGTTTTTATGTTTATGTATTGCTGCCACAGAGGTGTCTTTGTAACAAATAATGAATTTTTGTATCAACTGACCCTGAGGAGGTGTGAGAAATACACGAAAGCGCTTAAAGGTCGACTCCTTTCACTCCTTCCTCAGCTGTACGACAACATGAAGTGTCGCATGCTTTAGCGATAGTTCGTCTATATATATATATATATATATATATAATATATATATATATATATATATATATATATATATCATATATATATATATATATAATAGATATATATCTATTAATCTATATAATTATATAATCATAGAATCTAAATATTTGTAATCAAACATTAAAATCATCTATATAAGGTGAGTGACTTTTTTTTGTCTAAAATTTGGCCAAATGAATAATATTCTTTTTCACCGATGTTCTCTCCTGAAAACCTCATGTCTTGTCCTTCGATCCGACTCTAAAACTGCACATGTGGAAGACCACTATTAATCACTGATTCATCCCGAATTTAAGCGTCTGGTGGAATAGGAATAGACCACAATGGGCCCACAAATTTCCAGATGTACACTAGTATGCAACCACTTTCCATCCATTTTTTTTTTTTTTTTTTATTTTTTTTTTTTGCCATGCCTTAGGTTAGTCAGGTTAGGTTTTAGGTTGGGTGTAGGCCGGACCTCAGGCAGAGTGATCGAGCGAGTTGGGGAATCCTTTTCTTGATTGAAACAAAAGGGGAAACAGTCACGGGGAATTTATTTACAATATATCACATTATTGAGACAGATGGACGGACGGAGAGACGCACTAAATGCTATCTCTTTTTGAGTGTAGGACCTAGAAGGACGTCCGTTGGCACACTGACGGTTGTCCTGGTTGACATCTTAGTTGATGCGGCGGCCCTGGATGTCGAATTGGACGCCCTCAGCTCTCTGCTGTTCGGCGCATCCTGATCTGTTCGATGGCGTGGGCGGGAGTGGTGAGGGGTTGGCAGGATGTCACTGCTGGGCGCTGGAATCCGGCTGCGTCGGCGATGAATTCCAATTTCTTGGCGAAGCCCCCATCCAATCCAAAGCCAAAGGAAGAACTGGAAAGAGGAAGAGAATTGAAAACGATTGAAATGTTGAAATTGCGTTCTATTCAATCCCAACTTCGTCTAAATATCCGGGGGACACGAATTAAATACTCCCTTATTCTGAAAACTCGGAGGATATTCATTTGATCTGTTCAGATTTATCAAATAACTGATTTTACTTTCTTTCTTTCCATTGGGGTCTGGATTTTGTCTCCAGTCACGAAGAACTTGGAGGAAAGAATAAAATATCTTAGCACTATTTCCCTCATCTGAAATAAGACATTGTGAACGTAAAAGAGAAGACCACTCACAGGTAATAACCCCTCATGTTGACAGCTCCTTCAGCCCCAGGGGCGCCGGACACTTCCATTTCGATGCCGTTGTCGGCGGCGAAGGCATAGTTGAAGTTGCCCGTCTCCTTGGTCGACGCTTGTTCGTCGCGAAGGATGGCCACGGGGCGCTCGTCCAGCTGGGGAGCTGCGAAAGCCATAGCGGCGAGGCACAGGAAGGCGACGGCCTACGCGACAGGTAGAGAAAGAAGAAGAATGAGTGACGTCAGAGTAAACAGAGATGCTTCCAGAAAATCTAGAGAACTATTATGCCTTAGAAGTTTTAAAATCATCAAAATGACATGAGAGAGAGAGAGAGAGAGAGAGAGAGAGAGAGAGAGAGAGAGAGAGAGAGAGTTAACGTCTCTCATGCAGGAAACACGAATCCCTTTCATCTTTCTTTCTTTTATAAATTACAGAAAGCATAAAAATATCTCGTAAAAGCTGACGACCCCTTCCTATACTTACGGACTTCATGATGCTAGCACTAGAAGGTGACTGATGCTGCTAGGAAGGTGTTCGGTTCCTTTTATAGCTCCGTCTGCCGTAGTTGGTGGGAAAGAGTGAGAGAGAGAGGGGAGAGGGTGGGGGGGGGGGGGAAGATGGGTGAAACTCCAGGGAGCGGCAAGGGTTGGGAGAAGGGGGAATAACGCGAGTGGAAGAGGAGAGAGGAAGAAGGGGCGATACGTATACCAGCTAAAAAGATTCATGAGAGCGAAGGTCAACTGCTAGTACACAGAAGATGATCTCAGGACACATTCATTTTCTCTCCAGGGCGTTTTGTAACCAAAATGAACGTTACCGGCGGTTCTGCCTCTTGTCCGAGGATAGTCGAAGTCGACAACGTCCTTGGTGCAGAAGTTCGCAGGGAGTTTTCTAACGGAATTTATTCCTCTGCATGAAACGGCGTTTCTGTAAATGAATCTCCTCCTCCTCCTCTTCCTCTTTCTTCTTCTGAAACATGAGTCAGCAGCAAACGAGAAGATACATGAAACGATCAAGAGACAAAAGGAAGACGGTATAAGTAGATCTACCTTTGAACGAGTAAACAACATCATAAAACTCTAGACGGAAAAAAAAAAAAAACCATGTTATTTTAGCTATCGTTGAGTTTCCGTACGTATGTTTTTGGTTATAGTTACAACTAAATTAAAAAAAGAGGAAAATTTACATGTACTTTTAAATGAAAAATTGTCTTCTTTTTATCTACTGCTCTGCAAGTTATTAACTTATTTAATGTAATTTGTGTTGAAAGGATTTCAAGAATCACAGCAGCATTCTGATCGTATTACAACGAATGATCAAAACTTATATTTTCAAGTAAAACTAATCGTTGCAGAATAATCGTCCTCTCTCTCTCTCTCTCTCTCTCTCTCTCTCTCTCTCTCTCTCTCTCACTTTTCGATGAATCTTTTCGAAATTCCCTCGCCTTTCCTGACACAAAACTCATCATCACCTCATTCCCTTTATAGGCAAAGTCATGAGTCTAATTATGCAGCGTTCCAGCCTGTCCGGGCGTGAATGCTAGACTCTAGTGAGGCATAGTCAATATAGCGTTCTTATGACTCAGGTATAAAGCATTTCAGCGCTTGTGTACGTGAATGACTGACTTCAGAGACTATTATCCATATGAACTGCTCAATTGTGTCTACATTTGACTGCCTGGATAACGAAGACTAAACAATGTGGCATATCTCTAACTCGTAAAGTGCTCCTACCTATTACAGGTAATTACTTGACTTTCAATATGGCGCCTCTGTGACTTGGATACGAAGCCTTCCAGCTATTTCTCCCCGTAATGGCTTCACTTTTATGATGGCTAACCTTCGTCGTCTCTTGGATTTCATTCGCCTCGAAACAGAAATCGAAGGCATCGCTCTTCGCCGGAAATGAAAGAAGAGGAAGAGGTATAATCGAACGTTTTATTATTCAAAGCCTCTGATGCTCCTCGTAGTCCTGCATTGTTTTGTTTCTTTTTTTATTTATTCTTTTTTTTCATTACTCAACCGTAATAACAATCAAAATAATTTCAAGCCCAAAGACTATATTATATATATATATATATATATATATATATATTATATATTATATATATATATATATATATATGAACCCATCACCGTGATTCATAGGTATGCGTTAAGATACAAATGTCTTTTAAGATGCAATTCACTCTACCTAGGAAATAATATATTGTCATATATGTTAACCGAAGGGGAATTTTTCAGTTGATATCAACTAAAAAGATTCCAACTTCGGTTAACATACATGAAAATATTCTCGCCAATTACAGAAGAGCAGAAAAAAAAATTCTAATTAATACAATTTTTTTTTGAAGAACTTCGTGATCAACAAACGCAGATGAAAATTCGTGGTTCCCATCAGCAGTTCCTCCCAGACCTTCCCAAATGGCTTTCGGTTCCCTTCATTCCCGAAGACCTCCAACGGATTGGCGCCAGAAAAGAAAGTAAACAGGTTTTTCTTTTTCTTTTTTCTTCTCTTTTTTTTAAATTAATGTTGATGAGTCTTCCATTTCCCGTCGGAGGAAGAGGACCAAATGACCCTGAAAGACGCCTCTTCAAAGTAACGGTAAGTAACGCCGCTTTCTGTCCGCCCTCAGATCTTCAAAACTACTGAGGCTAGAGGTCTGCAAACTGGTACGTTGATCACCCATCCCCCAATCATCCAACATACCAAATTACAGCCCTCTAGCCTCAGTAGTTTCTATTCTATTTAAGGTTAAGATTAACATTGTCCAATTCCGGAGGCGTCGCCTACACATCTTCACTTGACCGCATCTGGGGAGCCAACTGAGCGTTGCACCCCGGTCATAGCTGAGAGTTTCATTTTGCAGCACATCGAAAGCTTCATACAGCATTATATGCTGTACAGAAAGCTCGATTGCGCCAGAGGAACTTTGGCGCATGTTTTACATTTTTTTTTTTTTTTTGTAAAGTAATTGGAATTAATTCTGAGTAACTAAATTTCACGTGAAATTCATGACCTTTGTGCGTTTGTGTGTGTGTGTGTGTGTGTGTGTGTGTGTGTGTATGTGTATGTGTGTGGGCGTTCGTTTCTCTCTCACAAGCCTCCGATTTCCAGGCGAAGGAATAAGTCCTGGCGGTTTTTCAGTCTTTGCCGAATGACTTTGCTGATTGTTTTATCACTGGATGTTTGTTTTTTTAGGATCTTAGGATCTTCCACAGATTTCTCGAGGTTTTTCAGTTTCTTAGACAGGTTCTTTCGTAAGTTTCAAGGATCATGCCAGATTCCCTTTCATGTTTTATGATCACTTGCCGGATTTTCCATTTTTTTTTCTTTTTTGGAATTTTTTGTTTTGTATTTTTTCATATTTTTTTTTAGAATTCTTTGTTTTGTATTTTTTCATATTTTTTTTAGAATTCTTCGTTTTGTATTTTCCATATTTTTTTTTTTTTTTTATTTTTTTTTTTTTTTAGAATTCTTCGATTTGTATTTTTTCATATATTTTTTTTAGAATTCTTCGTTTTTGTATTTTTCCATATTTTTTTTTTTAGAATTCTTCGTTTTTTTTCATATATTGTTAGAATTCTTCGTTTTGTATTTTTTCATATATTTTTAGAATTCTTCATTTTGTATTTTTCCATATTTTTTTAGAATTCTTCGTTTTGTATTTCATATTTTTTTTTTAGAATTCTTTGTTTTGTATTTTTTCATATATTGTTAGAATTCTTCGTTTTGTATTTCTTCATATATTTTTAGAATTCTTCATTTTGTATTTTTCCATATTTTTTAGAATTCTTCGTTTTGTATTTTTTCATATTTTTTTAGAATTCTTTGTTTTGTATTTTTTCATATATTGTTAGAATTCTTCGTTTTATATTTCTTCATATTTTTTAGAATTAGAATCATTTTGTATTTTTATAAATATTTTTTAGAATTCTTCGTTTTGTATTTTTCCATATTTTTTTAGAATTCTTTGTTTTGTATTTTTTCATATATTGTTAGAATTCTTCGTTTTATATTTCTTCATATATTTTTAGAATTATTCATTTTGTATTTTTCCATATTTTTTAGAATTCTTCGTTTTGTATTTTTCCATATTTTTTTTAGAATTCTTTGTTTTGTATTTTTTCATATATTGTTAGAATTCTTTCTTTTGTTTTATTGCTTTTTTTCATATATTTTTAGATTCTTCATTTTGTATTTTTTCATATATTTTTTAGAATTCTTCGGTTTTGTATTTTCCATATTATTTTTTTTATTTAATTCTTGTTTTGTATTTTTTCATATTTTTTATTGTTTAGAAATTCTTCATTTTGTTTTTTCCATATTTTTTTAGAAATTCTTTGCGTTTTTGTATTTTTTTCCATATTTTTTTTTTTATTGTTAATTGAAATTCCTTGCGTTGTTTTATTTCTTCATAATAATTTTTAGATTTCTTCATTTTTTGTATTTTTCCATAATATTTTTTAGAATTCCTTCGTTTTGGTATTTTCCCTATTTTTTTTTAGAATTTCTTTGTTTTGTGTAATTTTTTCATATATTGTAGAATCTTCGTTTTGTATTTTTTCATATATTTTTAAGAATTTTCATTTTTATGTTATTTTTCCATAATTTTTTTAGAATTTTCTTCTTCGTTTTGTATGTTTCCTTATATTTATAGAATTCTTCGTTTTGTATTTTTCCATTTTTTTTAGAATTCTTCGTTTTGTAAGTTTCCATATATTTTTAGAATTCTTCGTTTTGTATTTTTCCATATTTTTTAGGATTCTTCGTATTGTGTTATTTAATATATTTTTAGAATTCTTCGTTTTATATTTCTTCATATATTTTTAGAATTCTTCATTTTGTATTTTTCCATATATTTTTTTAGAATTCTTCGTTTTGTATTTTTACATATTTTTTCAGAATCATTCGTTTTTTATTTTTTCATATATTTTTAGAATTCTTCGTTTTGTATTTTTCCATATATTTTTTAGAATTCTTCGTTCTGTTTTATTTTTTTCATATATTTTTAGAATTTTTCATTTTGTATTTTTTCATATATAATCTTCGTTTTGTATTTTTTCATATATTTTTAGAATTCTTCGTTTTGTATTTTTCCATATTTTTTCAGAATTCTTCGTTTTGTATTTTTTCATTTTTTTTTCTTTTTAGAATTTTTCGTTTTGTATTTTCCCGTATCTATTTAGAATTCTTCGTTTTTGTAATTTGTTCATATTATTTTAGAATTCTTCTCAGGACTATAAATGCTTTTAAGATTCATGCAAGATTCATTCATTATTTTATGACTCCAATGCATTTAGTTTGCTTGATAGTTTAACATTAGTATGATTGATTAGTTTAACTTCTGATTAATATAATTTTCTTTATTTAGTTTAAATTATTTGCATTTTGCCCGGAATCTCTTTTGAATTTTGTTGGTGTGTGTAGCAACTTGTTGCTACACTCCATTTGATGTATATCAAAAACTTTTGAATTTGAATTTGAATTCCAATGTATTTTTAGAAACCTTGCTCATGCCAGGGCACGGCCTCGCAACCCGTGCCTGAGCTGGTCAATGCAACCTGTGAGCCTCTCACGACCCCCAATACCTCTTCTTCTCTTTCCCTGTCCGTAGCTGACAATTCCCTGAGTAAGGACTCTGCCATCTCGCAATTGGCCGAAGAACTTGAGGAACTGCGACAGCTGGTATTAGGACCTTTAGGGAATGGTCCTGCTCCCAGTGCCGCAGCGGCCGGAACAGGTGGCACTCCGTCTTCATCCGACTCGGTTCCCCCAATTCCACATAGAACGTCGAACCGGAAGCTTGAAAGAGGTCCAAGGAAGAAAAGTAGACGGTGTAGAGTTTCCAGGGAGCTTAAGAGAACCCACGAGTTTTCTTCGTACTAGTGCCAACCTGACCCAGTGCCTCAATTTACCTTTCAAAGGAATCTGGCACTTCTCAACCAGGGTAGGATGCCAAGTCCCTTCCTTAATTCATACTTCCTCTAAATTCGATTCTCTCTTCTCGTAATATTTGCTCTATATATAATATATATGCATATAAATAAAGGCAGTCTAAGTAATGTTGGCTTGAATATGATTTGGATGAATCTATTTCTTATTTATTATAAATAACCCAAACAATCTTATTTCTGAAAGTAGTATGATGTCTACAAATGATAAATTGACGTAGGTAGCCGTGTATACAAAATCAATCACATTTACATTTAAAACCAATCCTCAACATTATTTTGATGCTTGTAGATTTCAGATGCAACTTATGATGAAAATAGAATAGCTTACCTATAATGCATCACTATACCATGACCGGATATAATGAGTACAAAGCCTCAATAAGCTATATGGGAAAGACTGAATTTTTCCAAAATACAAAAATGGTTCTAAAATGGAGCTTTCGATCGTTTGCACAACGGTTCCTCTTCAGCCATACCTGTAACACGTCCTTACTCTTTATTTCATTTCTATAGATTTCATATGCAACCTCTTTATGAATAATAGAATAGTTTTAAATGAGTCAGATTTTAGGTCTATATTAAAATTTCAAAGGTATCTGAAACCTAATTTGCAATGTAAAAGTGACAGTTTAGTTGTAACTTTAGACTTCATTACCATTAATGACGGTATAGTTTTTGTTCGTTCTTTGGTTTCTTAACTTTCGCCAACTTTATTATTAACTTTCTTTAGACTTTTCTTAATAGAAGCGACCTTAAATGGGAGAAACTAATCAAAAGATTCATTAAGATTCAGAATCATTTAGATTCGAAGTATAGGGCTACGGAGGAGGTGAGATATACCTCCTCTGAGAAGTGAAGGGCTTCCTTTGGCAAAGGGAAACCAGAAGTGGGTAAAAAATTCCAGAAACTGGAACACACAAAACCACGAATAATGAAACACTTTTATGATGTCTGAACAAGAGATATATTTTCGTAATTTCGTACTTCTATCATACACACATTTGCACCTTTCGTAGGGCCTTCGTTAAGCCTTAAGGAACAGGTTGCTGAGGCCCTTATAACAGTGTCTGGAACATCTTCCTTCCAGCTAGAATTCCTGGAAAGTAACGTTTAGTTGATGCGTCGTCCTTGGTCGTCGAACTGGACTCCCTGTCTGCGGAATTCCTCAGCAATGCTGAGCAGTTCCCGGACGTGTTCAGGGAGAGGGTGAGGAGTTGGCAGGATGTCGCTGGAAGGCTGGAATCCAGCTCCGTCGGCCACGAACTCAACGCGGGTGACTCCTCCAGATTCCAGGGGCAGTCTGGAAAGGAAACAATAAAATGTAAGTGTTGATCATTCCTTTGGATTTTTCTTCCAGATGACATTTCTAGATCCAGATGTTTCATGAGTGGAATCTTTCTATTTGTAATGTGTTTTTTTTTTTTTTTTTTTTTTTTTTTTTTCGTTAGAAGAAATTGGCTGAAGCCGAGAAGGATATAATTGAAGAGGAGACGTCTGAGATCCTCCTTCGAGAAACGACTCACACATAATATCCTCTCATGCTGACGGCACCTTCTGCCCCTGGGGCGCCGGACACCTCCATCTCGAGGCCGTTGTCGGCGGCAAAGGCGTAGTTGAAGTTGCCGTCGCCCTGGTCGACTCTGTCGTCCCGCAGGAGGGCCACGACGCGGTCCTGGGTCTGGGGAGAGGCCAGGGACACGGCCACCAGGCCGAGGAAGACGATGATCGCCTGCGACAGAGGAGAAGTTTTAAAGCATCTTTATTTTTTTCTCTCAAAACAAGTGCTTTGCATTCAAAATTCACTTGATAAAACTAATCCATTTTAAATGTGACTTCTGGGAATGTGTAGGGTAACGAATCAATCTATATAGATGTTTGTAAAAAAATAAACATAGATTGCTCACATTCTTTGACTTTATTGATTATAATAAAGTAAAAGCTATAACGTTTTAGACAAATGTCCCTAGATTTAGAGTCAATGAATCAAGAAATTGAATCGACGAAGTCTCATTCTTTGAAATTGCAGCCCCTCCTCTTCTGTATGATTCAAAGGTAATAAAATAAGATTTTGAGGGTTCAAGAAGAAGTCCTTATGCTGTCCGTTCAATTCTACAAATATGACTTTTTGCGGCCCAAGAATAGTCCTTTTCGAATCCTAGGAATGTGATCCTTTGGATCCGATGAAAACTGAGAATACGACCAAACCAGTTTTGAGAACAGGACGTTTAAAGTCCCAAGAATATGGGTCTCGAAGACCTGAAACATACAGATGCTGGAATGTCTTTCCTTTCACTTACTGACTTCATGGTGCTGGAAACCTCAGACGAATGATGTTAAGAAGCCGAGTTTCGGGTCCTTTTATACGCCCATCGGGAGCGGTAGGATGGAGAGAGGGATTTGGGGGTGGAGTGAGGGGAATGTAGGAGAGAGAGAGAGAGAGAGAGAGAGAGAGAGAGGTATTATTTAGGCGATCAAGAGGCAACATTCTACCAGAGCCCGCTGGTGGAAGGTCATCTACTAAGGGACAGGTGACAAGGCCAACCTCATCTCAGTAGACGTTTGACTGGAGGGAGATTTGTGTTTTCTGGGGGTCCGTTATCAAGACGAAAAGGACCTGGAGTTAGGTAACCTGGAGAACTGCAGGCAAACTATTTATTCTCATTTTCATCATTCTGCCCCTATACAAACATTAAAAGGCTAGCTTTTAATCCTGGTGGCTAGTGTCGTGACATGCCACTCAGATGTCACGGGTTCGTGCCTCCCCCAAGGGCGATGAAAAATCACTGGCCCTGTATCATGATCAGATACTGCTGCAATGTGGGGTCTGCAGTGGGAGGTTGAAACCGACATTCTTTGGAAGATTGAATTTCCGAGTCAATGGCCGCTTCGGTGTGTTTGTTCCATATGAGTAGGTTTTATCTACTGTCATAATAATATTAATAAATAATATTAATAATAATGCTGTTTAGGCATAAAATTCTACATCTCGCCCAGTGCAAGGTTAGTACGATGTTCATGGCAGTTCTTGGATATCATATTATATATATATATAATATAATATATATATAATCATAATATCTATTATCTATATATATGATATAATATATCATATATATATATATATATATATTATATATATATATATATATATATTATATTTATATATATATGTGTGTGTGTGTGTGTGTGTGTATGTGTGTGTCAGTTTAGTGTCGTACTTAGGTATGTAAAGTAAACTCTACAATAATATCATGGTGGAGTTTTCTGCTCTATCTCTCCACTATATATATATACTATATATATATATATATCTATATATATATATATATATATATTATATATATATATATATATATATAAAGGTATTGCCACGGGAAAAACGAGAACTGCCGAGACCTTTCGGTCTTAACGACCCATTACTAAAGGCAAGAGTTTTATATATTTCGTGATCAAGATATTCATATATATAAATATCTTCAGGAGTGTAAAATTTATAGGAACATCCTTTATCCAGCATACCATGGAAAGTGTCAGAGTGGATCCATCAAGAAAGCATGACAATGCAAGAAGGGCTGACAGGAGGAGAACAGTGTGGTTTTAGGCAGGAAGAAGGATGTTTGGATCAGGTGATGGCTATAAAACAGTTACGTGAATAATTCGAGAGAAAAAGGAAGCAGCCCTATCTGGCATACATGGGTTTGGAGGAGATAGTCAATAAAGACTGAGTGAGGAGGTTGAGAATATAAATGATTTAAAGGGATTTAAAGATTTTATGATGGCAGTTAGTACGTGTTAGAATCTGTAGAATGGAGAGTGGCTGGTTTGCCGTGAAAATGGGGCTGAGACAAAGGTGTCGAGTGTGTTCACGGCTTGTTAATATCCTAAAGGATGGAATGACCTTTGAAGGCAGTTGGACAGGAGGCTTATGTGCAAAGTTGGATTGCAATAATGGTCCTAAATGGCATTTTGAATTATTAACATTTTGTAAATGAGGGTAAATGGGAACCAGAGAGATGGAGCAATGAATGTTAATACGGACGAAGAGAGAATGGAACCAATTGATTCTTATAAGCATTTCGGAGTAAATATATTATTTCGAATGATAGTAGAGGAGAAACCTTGATTTGAATGTATTGAGGGATTGTTGAGCAGATTCTCCTGTATGGAAGTGAATGCAAATGAATGGTAAAAGGTACAAGCTGTAAAGATGATTTATTAGAGAGTAAATGTAACATACGAGGAACTGAAGGGATTAGAAACTTTGAGATAAATGGAGGTGTAAAATAGTTGGCATAAATGAAGCGACGAATCAAAGATTTTTTTTTATGTACTTTTTGTCAGGTAAGAATTCATGTGAAAGACCGGCTAAAAACGTACAATCAAACGGCGTTAGAGAGGAAGCGAAGAAGACCTGGAAGGGGCTGGATCGTAGGAGTGATGAGAGATAGTACTGGAAAGCTTCTCAACGCTCAGGAAGAGGGAGAGCTAGAGCACCATAGCGGCGAATGGCTCTAAGTGTTACAAGGAATGACAAGGGTTAGGATGTCCTCATCCGAGGAAACATCAAGTGCTCACTTATCTCTAGGAGCAGGCTTTACTGTTCATTCACAGTGTTCTAATGATTTTGTCTAGCTTTCTATTAAACTCTTCCACACTATCGCTGTTTACAACTTCTGGTGGCAGTTTATTCCATGTGTCACATATCTTGTATGTAAAGAAGTTCCCACAATGGGACGTTTTGTATCTCTTCAGGTTCAAGTTTCCATCCATTACTTCTTGTCTGAAAGAATGAGAGAGAGAGAGAGATAGAGAGAGAGAGAGAGGAACTGAAAGCTGTTATCTAGATTTATACAAAGTGACCGTTATCTGCATTTATGGAAATGACCATTATCCGAATCTATAAAAATGACATAATCGGAATTCAAGCACAGACTGTGATCTGTATCCAGTGCCTGAACAGACCTCATTATCCTACGGGATGATGCACGATCTCAGATTATGTATTCTTGCTATGTGCTCTATGTTGTCATGTCGCTCAGTAATGGCTAACTTTCATTTCCTCTACTGCCAGACTGTAGAGTATTCTTATAGTGAGCGTCATGGATACTGGAGCCCGTTATCTTAACAGGGAACTTCTTCTTCTTTCCCAAGTCATCCCTACATTAAGGGGGCGGTTGCCTGATGCTCCTCCTCCACCTCACACATCAGGCATGGTTTATTGTTTGGCAAAGGGGTTTTTACGACCGCATACCCTTGCTGTCATCAGCCACAATTATTGGCAGTGGGCTTCGCCTTTGACTAAACAGTCACCTGCAAGGCAGCAGTTTCCACAGTTATTGGCAGTGGGCCTAGCCTTTTTCTAAAAAGTAAGACTGCAAGGTAGCAGTTTCCACAGCTCTTGACAGAGGGCCTAGCCTTTTACTGAAAAGTAAGACTGCAAGGCAGCAGCTTCCACAGTTATTGACAGTGGGCCTAGCCTTTTACTGAAAAGTAAGACTGCAAGGCAGCAGTTTCCACAGTTATTGACAGAGGGCCTAGCCTTTCACTATAAAGTCCACCTGCAAGGCAGCAGTTTCCACAGTTATTGACAGAGGGCCTAGCCTTTTACTGAAAAGTAAGACTGCAAGGCAGCAGCTTCCACAGTTATTGACAGTGGGCCTAGCCTTTTACTGAAAAGTAAGACTGCAAGGCAGCAGTTTCCCACAGTTATGACAGTGGGGCCTAGCCTTTTGCTGAAATGTAAGACTGCAAGGCAGAAGTTTCCACAGTTGATTGATTGTGGGCCTAGCCTTTTGCTGAAAAGTAAGACTGCAAGGCAGCAGTTTCCACAGTTATTGATTGTGGGCCTAGCATTTTACTAAAAAGTAAGACTGCAAGGCAGCAGTTTCCAAAGTTATTGACAGTGGCCTAGCCTTTTACTGAAAAGTAGGACTGCAAGGCAAAAGTTTCCACAGTTATTGACAGTGGGCCTAGCCTTTTGCTGAAAAGTAAGACTGCAAGGCAGCAGTTTCCACAGTTACTGGAGGTGGGCCTAGCCTTTTACTGAAAAGTCCACCTGCAAGGCAGCAGTTTCCCACAGTTGTTGTCAGTGGGCCTAGCCTTTTTTACTGAAAAGTCCACCTGCATGGCAGCAGTTTCCACAGGTTATTGGCAGTGGGCCTAGCCTTTTTTACTGAAAAGTATGGACTGCAAGGCAAAAGTTTCCACAGTTATTGACCAGTGGGCCTAGCCTTTTGCTGAAAAGTAAGACTGCAAGGCAGCAGTTTCCACAGTTACTGGAGGTGGTCTAGCCTTTTACTGAAAAGTCCCCCTGCAAGGCAGCAGTTTTCCAGATTGTTTGACAGAGGGCCCAGCCTTTTACTGAAAAGTAAGACTGAAAGGCAGCAGTTTCCACAGTTATTGACATGAGGCCTAGCCTTTTACTGAAAAGTAAGACTGCAAGGCAGCAGTTTCCACAGTTATTGACAGAGGGCCTAGCCTTTTACTGAAAAGTAAGACTGAAAGGCAGCAGTTTCCACAGTTATTGACAGAGGGCCTAGCTTCCACTAAACAGTAAGACTGCAAGGCAGCAGCTTCCAAAGATACTGGCAGTGGGCCTAGCCTTTCACTAAAACGTAAGACTGCAAAGGTAGCAGTTCCACAGTTATTGACGTGGGCCTAGTCTTTTTACTGAAAAGTAAGACTGCACGGCAGAGTTTTTTGCCACAGTATTGACGTGGGCCTAGCTTTTACTGAAAAGTAGACTGCAAGGCAGCAGTTTCCACCGTTATTGACAGAGGCCTAGCCTTTTACTGAAAAGTAAGACTGTAAGGCAACAGTTTTTCACAGTTATTGGCAGTGGGCCTAGCCTTTCACTAAAAAGCAAGACTGCAAGATAGCAGTTTCCAGATATTGACAGCGGGCTTAGCCTTTTACTGAAAAGTAAGACTGCAAGGCAGCAGTTTCCAAAGATATTGGCAGTGGGCCTAGCCTTCCACTGTAAAGTAAGACTGCAAGGCAGCAGTTTTCCACAGTTATTTTCAGAGGGCCTAGCCTTTTACTGAAAAGTAAGACTGCAAGGCAGCAGTTTCCACAGCTCTTGACTGTGGGCCTCACCTTTTGACTGAAAAGTAGACTGCAAGGCAGCAGCTTCCACGAGTTATTGACAGTGAGCCTAGCTTCCACTAAAGAGTAAGACAGCAAGGCTGCAGTTTCCACAGTTATTGACAGTGGGCCTAGCCTTTTACTGAAAAGTAAGACAGCAAGCAGCAGTTTCCACAGTTTATTGACAGTGGGGCTAGTCTTTTACTGAAAAGTAAGACTGCAAAGGCAGCAGTTTCCACAGTTATTGACAGAGGGCCTAGCCTTTTACTAAAAAGTAAGACTGCAAGGCAGCAGTTTCCACAGTTATTGGCAGTGGGCCTAGCCTTTTACTGAAAAGTAAGACTGCAAGGCAACAGTTTCCACAGTTATTGGCAGTGGGCCTAGCCTTTTACTGAAAAGTAAGACTGCAAGGCAGCAGTTTCCACAGTTATTGGAGGTGGGCCTCGCCTTTTACTGAAAAGTCCACCTAAGGCAGCAGTTTCCACAAATTATTGACAGTGGGCCTAACCTTTTACTGAAAAGTAAGACTGCAAGGCAGCAGTTTCCACAGTTACTGGTGTGGGCCTAGCCTTTTCACTGAAAAGTAAGACTGAAAAGACAGCAGTTTCTACAGTTTGTTGACAGAGTGCCTATTTTGCCTTTTGACTGAAAAGTAAGACTGAAAGGCAGCAGTTTCCACAGTTATTGACAGAGGGCCTAGCCTTTTACTGAAAAGTAAGACTGCAAGGCAGCAGAGTACCACAGTTATTAACCAGAGGGGGGACTTAGCCTTTTACTGAAAAGTAAGACTGCAAGGCAGCAGTTTCCACAGTTATTGACAGAGGGCCTAGCCTTCCACTAAAAAGTAAGACTGCAAGGCAGCAGTTTCCACAGTTATTGACAGTGGGCCTAGCCTTTCACTAAAAAGTCCACCTGCAAGGTAGCAGTTCCACAGTTATTTGACAGTGGGCCTAGCCTTTTACTGAAAAGTAAGACTGCAAGGCAGAAGTTTCCAAAGTTAATGGCAGTGGGTCTAGCCTTTCACTAAAAAGTCCACCTGCAAGGCAGCAGTTTCCACAGGTACTGACATAGGGCCTAGCCTTTTACTGAAAAGTAAGACTGCAAGGCAGCAGTTTCCAAAATTATTGGCAGTGGGCCTAGCCTTCCACTAAAGAGTAAGACTGCAAGGCAGCAGTTTCCACTGTTATAGGCGGTTGGCCTAGCGTTTTACTAAAAAGTAAGACTACGAGGCAGCAGCTGTCCTTTTAGTCGCCTTTTACGACACGCAGGACCTACGGTGGTAGTATTCTTACACCCCTACCACAGGGTCCTAGCTTAACAGGGAACTACCGACTATTTATTGATAAGCATTGGTTTAGAAGAAGGAAAATAAAAGCCATTCGAACCTACTGGTTTGCTGGTTTTGCACTGGTCGGTAGAACCATTCAACCATTCACTCATCAACAGCATTTCAAGTAAATATTTATTCAGAGTGGTTGATTACCCGGGTTAATGGAGTACCTGGAGAAATGAAATCCTCTCTTGTAATGAAAGACAGACACCAAACCCATTTTGCTCTTTTGGAAGATCCTACTTTCCATGTGGTCCAAGGACGTGGTCTAGAAAGAATCTACTGTTGCAGCTGGAATTCGATTTATTTCTACAGTTATTTGGGTCTCGGATTTTGGATCATTGTCTACATTTGTTTTAGGTCATTGTGTATATCATGGTGCGTGCATCTGAGAGAGAGAGAGAGAGAGAGAGAGAGAGAGAGAGAGAGAGAGAGAGAGAGAGAGAGAGGGGCGGGGGGCTGTTTGTTGTAAGCATTTACGATGGGTATGAAGGACAGAATCATGAAAATCGTATAATAAAAAAAAGTTTCTTAAAAAGCCTTTATGGTCTATAGTGCGTTTACTTTTCTAAGATCGCTGTGGTGTGGCTTGTACAGAAATCATACCTTGCCAATTTTCATGTTATGGTAACCTTGATGGTAACATATTAGCTTCTTGGAGTCTATTGAAATAGTTTTTATTTCTTGAAATGTGATTCTTTGTTTGCATCAGATATTTTGAATATATCTCATTTCGTATATTCTTCGTTAAAACCTCAGTTTCATTAATGAAATGAAGATATGGCATATTTTTTCCGGCGATGCCAGATCTGAGTTCAGGGGATCTATGGTTTTTAAGAGGATTTAAAAGGTCATGGTCAATATCATTAAAGGACACTCGCACTCGATCACCCACTGTGAAAAGTATGGACAGCACAGCCCAAGTGACTCCCTTAAACGTCTTCACCCACCACCTGAGGCCAAGGAAATAGTCTTATTTCCTTAAATACTTCATTTTATAAAAACATCTTGAGGTCCTGTAATGTTTCGAAGGCTATCCAGAGAACATCTGAAGCAACAAAAGTGTTAGAAATGACTATTCGTAGACTTAAGAAGCAAGAGAGGCGGGAAATATGGTGGAATCTCCAGTGTTTCAAAAAGGAAAAGAGAAAGTGAGTCCTGTGACTGACTTGGATGATTTTGATAA
Organism: Macrobrachium nipponense; assembly: GCF_015104395.2. NCBI lineage: Eukaryota > Metazoa > Arthropoda > Malacostraca > Decapoda > Palaemonidae > Macrobrachium > Macrobrachium nipponense. The sequence goes on along the minus strand of NC_087215.1, from coordinate 30,206,354 downwards.
AAATGTTATCAGCAGAAGGAATGAGGTGGTTGTTTTTTCCAAGGGCATAATAGATCGATTGACTTATGAATTTATGTTTCAAGTCCAAACATCGGAGCCAACAGGCCATTCAGCGCACCTAGAAAGAGAAAGAAGGACTAGCTAAGTAGAATCGGGAATGAAAAAAAAAAAGTTAACAGGGAAGAAGCAAACCCTTTCCCTCGACTCCCAAGGTCTAGAGCGAATCCTCCTAAGAAGGACTATATCTGCGGGAAACATTTAATGGGACTTACATACCAGTAGATATGACAACTCTGCCTTTTCTACCTGGCCCCACCCTAGCGATCTGCACTCCTGGAGGATGGGTGTGTAGCATCAGCCATACTGATCAGCTTGATGACTTAATAAAAATTATTTCCATCCACTTCACTGAAAAACTCTACCTTTTTCTTCTCTTCCAATGTCTTAATCAGACTAAGCTAAGAATTAATACCATTTCACATTCTTGCCAGTTTCCTTTCAATCAACATATTCTCATAATTAAGTCGTTTCCTTACAAGTTCACGAGTTTTTTACTTTGCTAAATGTTATTATTGAAAGTCTAATTCCGTTCCAGGTCGTGTACCTATGTTTTCTTCAGACTATTTGTCATTTCTTCTTTTTCTCCGAAGGGGGTGGGGGGTGTGCCGCCAGTGCACCTCGTGCAGTGCACTATAGGCATTACTTAAGGTTCTTCGAAGCGTGCCTTCGGCCCCTAGCTGCAACCCCTTTCGTTTCTTTTACTGTACCTCCTTTCATATTCTCTTTCTTCCATCTTACTTTCCATCCTCTCCTACAGCTGATTCATAGTGCGACTGCAAGGTTTTACCCGTTACACCTTTCAAGCCTTTAACTGTCAACTTATGTTTCAATGCTGAATGACCTTGCAGGACCCAATGCTTGTCCTTTGGCCTAAATTCTGTATACTAATTTCTTCTTCTTCTTCTTCTTCGTACGACCTTAATCTCATCTTCTTGTCCACAGAATTCTAGTTTGGGTATTTGCGTAGTCTACGACCGGTGATTTCTTATCTCTCTCTACGGCGTCACTCCACCTAATTTCCTGCCTACCTCCGCCTCTTCTCCCTCCTCCCAAACTGCTCTCCTAACCAGGGCGTCCTCAGCCGTGTGAACTGTAGGAAAATGGAGTTGGAGGGTCTGGGATACTCTGGTTAAGAAATCAGATGATATGGGCGTGTAGGGTAGAAGTTACAAGGATTAGGATGTCTTAAAGACTTGTTAGTCCATCTGAGGAGACATCGTGCGCTCACTTATCTCTAGGAGCAGGTTTTCTTGTGCATTCACAGTGTCCTAATGATTTTGTCTAGCTTTCTTTTAAACTCTTCCACACTGTTGCTGTTTACAACTTCTGGTGGCAGCTAGTTTATTCCATGTCACATATCTTGTATGTAAAGAAGCTCCCATAATAGGATGTGTTGTATCTCTTCAGTTCCAGTTTCCATTCATTGTTTCTTGTCTGGTTTTCGTTTAACGTAAATAGGTTACTGTCTACTTTTGTTACGCCTTTCAGTATTTTGAATGTTTCTATTAGTTGTCCTCGCAATCGTCTTATTTCTAATCCATACATGTTGAGGCAGGCAGAAACCCGTTTCACATCATCCATTAATTTATTTTTCATGGTTGTTCAATAATTGTTGCTCAGAAGAGACGTGACTTTTGCTTAACGAAACTTAATGACGTTTCCTCAGTCAGGGTCTCGTTCCTCGTGAGAAGGAAGTGTTCGGCGTTTGCTGAAATGTGACCTCTCTGCTCCTCCTAACAATGTCCTTTGTCATAGAGATGTTTACCTATATTTACGAAAAGATATATTTCAAAGGTGTTGAGTATATTCTATGATATAATTGAATCAGTTATTGGAACAATTGTCATCATATTTCAGAAGTTATGAAGGGAATGGATGACAACGTAAATGCACAGATTCCTAAACTCTCAAAGTGTGTTTTTCTTTCGAGCAGAGATGCTGGGATGAGGCTGCTAGCCCCTATCCTCACGTACGGAAACAGGCATCCATGCGTTCACCATTTACTGCTTTCCTCAATTATTAAATGAATAAGATCTGACCTGATTCGCCCACAATTTGATCTTACTGATTGGACCAGAATTTCTGTTTGGTCCAGGAGGGGGGCGTCATGGTATGGCAAAATTTGGGGCGTCCCCGTGGCTATTGA